>NW_022639629.1:607437-620712 GCF_010583005.1 Odontomachus brunneus | reverse complement strand
ATCAAAATCACCACTCTTAAATCGCTGAAACCATATTTGGCATGTTCTTTCCGATGGAGCATAATTGCCATAAGCTTCGAAAAGCAATTTATGAGCTGCAGCTGCAGTTTTTTTCAAGTCAAAGTAATGAAGCAGCACATGTCGAAAAAACAACTTATCACGTTCCATATTTAATCAAAAGAAAAAATAGCACTGCTCGCTTAAATGAATCTCTTCGCACTGCATTTTATTGACAAATGCCTAACCTCTAAAATGCAGCCAGTTTCAGATGTCAAAATAAATTACACCTACAACTAACATCATCTAACCGTGAGCCGCAGGAACTAAGTTTACCACCTAATATTTCCACCATGCAAAAGGGTTTTCATTCGACGAAAGTAGAAATAAATTAACTTTGCAGAAAGATTCGATATCGTAATAGTCACTATTCTATCGTTTTCGTTTCATATTGTGGAATACTCCGCTTAATTTTCGCACGTACTTTCACCATGTAAAAGAGTTTTTAATTCGACGTAAATAAAAAGAAATAAACTTTACAGAAAGATTCGATGTCATGATAGTAACTGTTCCTTATCGTTTTCGTCTCATATTGATGGATGCTCCGACTCATTTTCGCATGTATTTTCACCATGTAAAAGGGTTTTTAATTTTGTCGAATCAGCACGAGACAATAGTTTTGCAAAAGTATTCGGTATTACGTCAACGACATTTTCCAACAAATTTTACTTTGTGTTGACTTGACCAAATTAAAAATGCTTTTATATAGTAAAAGTACATAAATGAAATAGAGCATTTCTGCCTCAAGAATGAAAACGATGCGGAACTATTGCTATCGTGACACTGATTTCATTTTCAAAAATTACAGCGTACTGACCGCTCCAATTTATATGATAAAATTACGTGCGAAAATAAATGTAACATTAGTCAGTGCGAAATGAAAATAATATTTCAAATTACCGTTGCTAGTTAGATTGAGAACTCAAATAATAGATAACGTATTTTAAAAAAAATTATTCACAAACTACGCTTGCGCTTACAACACTCTTCTCTAAAAACTCTTTCTTTGATGCATCCAGTACACAAGCGGTTTGAAGAATTTATCAGAAAAGTAGTAAGAGCCTATTTTAGAGAGAATACGAATATCGGCAACGTGGCATTTGCATTTACGTAACGTCTATGCCTAAGAAAATTGAAATGACAACGTAGCACACATATTTACATCATATCTGTGAAAAGATGATAGCGATATCATGTTAGCGCCTATTTGACGATCGTTATTTTTCCATAAATATCTATGTACATAAATTCGATATCGTCGGTAAAGAATGATAATGTTTTCTATTTTTTGATGATCGCTCCACGTTATCGACGCTTATCAAGTTCGTCGCTCACTCCGGCATCCCATTAAGGAATTATTGTCGTTTGCTAGAAAAAACAATTCTTTTGCACATTTTTAAAGTATAATGATGTTTCTAAAGAATAAAATTTTGGAAGTTCTTCATTCTATATATAAATATTTAACATTAGACGAATAATTAACAAAATGCTTAAGAGTCTTTAATAAAATATATACGATAAAAAAATTGAAATCGCAATTTCCTTATTATTTAAAATTGTCTTAAGTACAATTTTAAGACGTTATGAACTAATCAAAACAGAGTTGTATGAGCGTCTTAAAAGACATTATTTATGAATACTAGTCACGGACTATCACGGACTAGATGCACGCTAAAGATCCTCTAATAAGAGTCTGGCCAACAGAAATTTGATTTTAGAGTGTTTTGATTGGTCCACCATTTTTTCTCTAATCTAAAAGGAGGAAGCTTCAGCGCGAGCGCATTATTATGAATAACTAACACTGTCACAAACACTGACGAAACATCGATTCGAATAATATTTCAATATTACTCGTGCAGATTTCATTTTGTTCAAACTATAATCAACTTGTTTTATGTTTTTACGAATAAATGTGTTTTTTATATGTAACGTATTATAATATGTTAAATATAACGTGTAAATGATGAAAGAAAAGTGCGAAGTGACAATTTTACCATTCAATAATAAAGGAGAAAATGAAATAAATAAAATATTATTAGTTATATTTTATTGCATGAAGCATTGCCATGGACTTACACTATCACGTGGTATTACTACGTTATTAGAAAAAATGGCGGACCAATCACGATGTTTCAATACGCTGACACCGCGGACGCCGTTGCCAACTCTAAGGATCCGGAACCCCCTGAAGCCACAACCGCTTCCGAAACCTCGGGAGGAGGTCACTTTGCTTCCGTGGAAGCTCGAGCTCCATACCACTGGAGCTCGAGGCTTACATAAACACCACTGTGCTACGAGGGCTGCTCCGTAAGTTTTGCGACTTGGCAACACTGACGTTGCTAGGTAAAATCTAACCTTACCATCAAAAAGTTTGACAGTTTGGAAGATTTTTTTACTCGAAACGTTTTGTCGTACGGCTACTTGTATTGTTTACAGTGACTTGAAAATTGTGTCTCAGCGAAAAAATGGAATTAACACGAGAACACTTTCGTGCGATGATTTTTTACGACTTTCGACGTGGATTATCGAGACAAGAGTGCATCGACCAACTTGCTTCCACTTTTGGCAATGAAGCACCACACAAGGCCACTATTTATCGCTGGTTTAATGAATTCAATCGTGGTCGTAGTTCGCTTACCGACGAACCTCGCGAAAGTCGTCCAAAATCAGCTGCTGTGCCAGAAAACATCGATGCTGTGCGTGAATTGATAATGCAAGATCGATATGTGACATACTGTGAGATTCAGGTATCCCTGGGTGTTGGTATGAATTGCATACAAACGATATTGCATGAACATTTGGCCGTAAAAAAAATTTGTTCACGTTGGATCCCGCATAATTTGACAATTGCTCAAAAAAAGGATCGTGTAAATTGGTGCAAAAAAATGCTGAAGAAATTCGATCGAGGTGCGTCAAATGCCGTATATAACCTCTACACAGGTGACGAGTCATGGATCTATGCATATGAGCCGGAAACTAAACAGCAGTCGACTGTGTGGGTCTTTCAAAGTGAACCTAATCCAACAAAAGTTGTTCGCGCTCAAAGCACTTCGAAACAAATGGTCGCCTGTTTTTTCGGAAAAACTGGTCATGTGGCAACAGTATCCTTAGAGAAACGTAGAACGGTCAATTCTGAGTGGTACACAACCATTTGTTTGCCAGAAGTCTTCGGCCAAATAAGGAAAAACAACTCAAGATGACGAATCATTCTTCACCATGACAATGCGAGCTCTCACACATCGGCTCAAACAACCGCCTATTTGACCAGTGAAAACATCGAATTAATGGGTCATCCACCGTACAGTCCTGATTTGGCACGCAATGACTTTTTTTTGTTCCCGAACATCAAGAATAAACTGCGTGGTCAACGATTTTCGACGCCAGAAGAAGCGGTTGATGCGTTTAAAATACATGTTTTGGAGGTACCACTTGCGGAGTGGCATGGATGCTATAATAAATGGTTTGAGCGAATGCAGAAGTGTATTGATCATCATGGAGAATACTTTGAAAAACAATAAATCCATTTTCAATGACAAATTACCGTGTTTTCCTTACTAGTCGCAAAATTTACGGAGCAGCCCTCGTACATAGCAAGAAGGAAAAGGACGGGACTTGGGAACCAAGAAGGAAAAGGACGGTAGCAGCGTTAGTTAATCATGCGAGAGAAGTCTGGGAAGAACTTCGGCTTCGACCCGACTTTCTCGTGAACTTGATTGATTCGATACCTAATCGATTCAATCAAGTTATCGACCGTGCCGGATATTGGACTAACTATTGACTGACTATTGACTATTGACCTCAATTTCTTCGGCACAAAAATCGGCCCTTTTCAGGGCCACCAAATTTTATAACGATGGAACGATACTCAAACGCATAAAATATGAAATAATTATATCTCGCGTGTTTATGCAACACTAAAATTAAAAATGTTCTACTTCGACAATTTATACAAGCGCTGTATTGTTGCAGTATTTTATATTGGTTCAGAATTCTATATTGAAATAAATCTAATATTTTTTTTTCAAGAGCAGCTATTAAGAGGCACATCGAAGCCTCCTGAAAGTCCTTCCCCAAGATCTCCTTTTACATTACAATAATTTCCTTGTTAACAAGAAAAAATGCATGGATGTTCGAGCGAGTGAAACAGTCATCGGGACACCGCGTATTGCTCAGGTATAGCTGAGTCGAGCGTTTTCTTAATGTGCGTCACACGTATTTTAGGACGGCATTTATGTCCACGACGTCTTATATTGCTATCTCTCTCGCTCTTACGTCTGCGATAGAGGATGGAAGATCGTCGCGACTCCTACCACTATTCCCTCTCCAAGCGTCCGACGATCGCATACCGTTACCCCCCCACCCCCCGCCACTCCGTGCTGCTGGTGCCTCACCTACAAGCAGCAGTGTGTGAGTGACGCGTTATTGTGTGCGAGTCACACGGATATACGGACGGCATTAACGCTGGTGCGTGTACACGCGAGTGAGGCGCGCGCGTGATTGCCGCTTAGACAAGACCGCTCGTTAACTTTAACATGCTCTCCTGCAAAAACTACTTGTCGGACGCAATTTTGCTAAAGAAAAAAGTTGTTTGTTTTAGCATAAAGTATCATGTCCTGTACTCTGAATGCGGGAATTTCCGATCACCCAGTATATCTATAAGAAATAAGAAAGATAGCATAATTGTGTCCTTGCATTGACTTATGTCTGACATAACGTTTTACCATCGTTTCTGCGTTTTTAACTTTTTGGAATTCTTTATTCACTTTGGCATTTTTCTAAAAAGAAAATTGGAAGTCTTTACGTTAGATATTAAAAAAATAAGATATTTTAAAAATCAATGTTGTTTATTTTATTCATAGAGATTCTCATAGAGTTTATTTAATTCTTTGATATTGTATAATTTTGTTTTGTAGTTTATTTGACAAACACGACAAATCTTGTACACCAATTTAATATAATCGTATTAAATTTCTCGTGACTTTCTGTTATTTGTTCCAAATCTTGTCTATATATCGGTAAAAAAAACTTGTAATTAAAGGTGTGCAAAGTTCGACGTACGTTCAATCACATTTTAGTTCAGTCGTCTTTATTAAATTTATTGCCTACGGGATGCAAGACTATTAGCAATATTTGGCGGATTAAAGATCGGATTAAACGGATCGAGTTTATGATTCTCGACATATTCCTTTTTCACGCTGTCTCATCGTTTCATAACCGACAATAGCGATAATGAGAAGTAATCCTCGCCGTTGCCACTACAAAGGGAAAGCCATAAAAAGATATAATTTTAATTTGCGAAATTATTAACACGTTATTATTTTAACGGAATATTATGTCGCGACGAGATATAATCATCCTCTTGAGATCCTCTTTAATGTTTCATTACTGGTTTTAAATTTTGTCTATGCGTCGCGGGGAAGATCCGTAATCAAAGGAGTGCGAAATTCGACGTATTCTCAATCGCGTTTTTATTGAGTCGCCTTTATTAGATTTATATGTCGATATCGAGTATCAGGTATAGGATTATTAGCAATATTTGGCGGATTAAAGATTAAACGGAGCGTTAATCGAGCTCCTTTCTCACGCTTCCTCATCGTTTTATAGCTGACGATAATGGGAAGTAATCCCGCCGTTGTACCACCACAAAAAGAACCGCTGTTAATTAATCGAGTATATGCTGGGAGCCGTTGTCTAGCCCGGCTGCGTTCATTTTTCGATTTGGCGATCGCGAATAAATCTCATTCAAACGAAAATTAAAACCCGACAAAACGTGTCGGCCATCGTGTCACCGCTACAATGAAGAATCTGCCACAAAAGGCATGCGTTTCGCAAATTGACTAATTACGCTCACATGCGGTGCAACGTATGCGTTCTCTCTTTATCTTTCCTTTTCTTTCTCTCTCTCTCTCTCCTCCCTCTCTCTCTTACTCTCTCGCCCTTTGTCGATGGCGTGGGCGAATCGATAATCTTTAATGCAATTAACCGTGCTCCGTTGATTGCTATTCATGGAATTCCTTTCGTCGAGATTGCGCTTAGGTTATATCTTCCAGACAAAATCGCTTCGCGAAAATTATCCGAAGCTTTCAGATGGCATTAACATTAGCGCTAGACACGCTGCCTTTCTTTATCTTGAAAATCCAGATAGACAGGTGTACGTAAATTTAGTGGCAGCTTTACTAATTGATTTATAAAGGTTGCATCTCTTATAAATAGTTCATATGGCACTCATTATATAGAATGACAAAAAAGACTCAAATTTACTTTTATGATTAGCTTTACGATATTTGCAATAATAGTCGGGATATTAATTGAAGAAGATTATTGAATAATCACGCGCGATATGGTAGATAAACTATAGTGGCGCCGTCTATCGTTGTATATTATACAAAAATTAATATTTCTTTAAAAATATTTTATTTGTAAAATAACAAATTTAAAAATGTTAATAAGAGATATTGTTCTTTAAACTTCTATTTTTTACAGAAAAACGTGATATCAAGTAGTTAAGCCAAGTGAAAATAATTCACGTGTTTTCCTACATGAATAGAATTATATAAAATCAAATATGTTCATATATGAAATATTTCACATATATACTTTCAGAAAACATGAATCCAAAGACGTTAAAATATAATATTCTTTAAATTTTTATTTTCGACAAAAAGGATGTTAAAAGATAATTAGATAAAAAATAAAATTAAAAGTCATAAAAAACACTTGGCATGCCCGTGTCGCAATAAGGTGCATTGAATTTTACAAATTGATGTACAGAATACTGTTTGGAAAATATATTTAAATTATTTATATACTCGGGCACGCCAAGTGTTTTTTGTATGACTCTTAATTTAATTTTTGATATTTTTAAATATGTTATTTTACAAATAAAATATTTTTATAGAAACATTAATTTTTATATAATTCCACTCGTGCAGGCAAGCGCATGAACTTGATGTCTTTTTTCACTTTTTTTTAAAAAAAAGATAGGTTTGTTCGGATATCACATTTTTTTCATAAATGATTGAATATCTATTAAACACAAATTTGACATA
The DNA here is from genome assembly GCF_010583005.1 of Odontomachus brunneus. Taxonomy (NCBI): domain Eukaryota; kingdom Metazoa; phylum Arthropoda; class Insecta; order Hymenoptera; family Formicidae; genus Odontomachus; species Odontomachus brunneus. Next base: position 613,606 of record NW_022639629.1, on the reverse strand, counting down.
AGTTTCATAAATAATTATAATTTTACGAGAGTTGCGTATCAATTTAACAAGAGATACTACTGTATTTCTTCTATAGACGCTCAGCTTATACTTGCGATGCGAGCGCTCAATTGCTTCGAAACGCCGAGTAAGAACGGAAATATCATTCTCTTCTTCTCTCTTTCACTCGATGTTTTGAAAGTAGAGATGGGACATCGAACAGAAATAATCGATTATAAGTTATAATCGGTATCGGTATCGCCCATCTCTAGCAGATACAATGACAGACGGGTGGAAAAACGAGCGCGAGCAAGATGGCGAAGCGAGTCGGATGGCGAAACGGCGGTCGGCGCGACGAGGACGGCGAGTGGGCGATCGCGCCCGAAGTTCGTGCTCGGCTGTAGAGATGGGACTTCGAACAAAAATAATCTATAATATAACATATATAAGCTATAATCGGTATCGGTATCGCCTATCTATATTTCTAATCTAAAGACGGTCGTGTCAGCAAATGAGAGCGAGAAAAAGAGAATGATTTTCTCCCTCTCACTTGCGCGACTCTTGTTTTGCGCGAGATACCAACACGTCTCGTGACACTAACACGTGTACACGACCTAATCACGTGGTCCATGCCTCCCTGACTGCGCCGCTGAGTGGCGCTTCTGACGGAGAAAGGCTGAGATGGACATTTGTAGAATGTTTCTTAATCGTAAAATTTTGCCATTTCGAACTTTCCACTAAAATATCTCTTCTCATGAACTATGTAGGACAAATATAAAGATAAATTTATAAAGCAAATCAACCCCAAGGAATCGATAGAGCCTAACCAGAAATTCGTCCGATTAGCCGTTATAGCCGAACGAGAAATGTTGCCTGCGCTGAACTAGTTGGTTGGCGTAAGTCAGGGCTTGGCACATTTTGCCCATTTCGGCCGATTCTCGAGAGCTACGCCTTCTATCTCCCCTTTGCCGCGTGGCGGGCCATACAAGTGACGATCGCGGCTAGTCGCGGCTCCAAGCTTAGAGGCACTACCGTCACTTGCTAGGCCCGCTGCGCGGTAAAGGGGAGATAAAAGACTCCCGAGAATCGGCCGAAATGGGCAAAATGTGCCGAGTCCTGGCGTAAGTTATACGCGGCCGGTCTCACGCCATTTCTCGCTTCGCGCGTTTACTTGGCGCGAGACGCTATCACGTCTCTTGATTTATATATTAAGTCAAACTGAACGAAAAAGTCCTTTATCATTTAGCAAATAGTCATGTAGATTTTTAGTTAATGAAAGATTAATAAAAGAAAATTGATACATAATTATGATTGTGCACAAATTTTCTTTAATTAATATCTAAAAATCTATGTGGTCATTTGTAAAATGGTAAAGGGTTTTTTGTTCAGTTTGATTTAATGTATAAGTATATAACGGCAAAATGGTATAGGACTTTTTGTTCAGTTTGATTTAATGTATAAGTATATAATGGCAGACGGCATTACTTACAGCTCATCTACCATATCGCGCGTGATCATTCATCAATTCTCTTTAATTAATATTTCGAGATTTATTGTAGATATCGCAAAACGATATAGTCTCTTTATTTTCTTTACTTCAGCTTACAATTCCAGGAAGTTCTTAGTTTTTTTTTATATATCTTAAACGTCATTTTTATATTTTTCCTACATCTAACTTCTTTCTTTTTCCTTTTCGCCTTTTATCCTAGTTATTTTTTTACCCTACTCCTTTTCTTTTATCTTTTTACTTTATCCTATACTTGGCAAATTCCATCCTTTGGATGTCTTTTATCTTTTGAAATTCTTTATCCTATACCTCTCGGAGGTTTGCCATGCCTTCCGAGAGGAGTGCGAGCGTTAGAAAATTTTTCGGTTTCTCTGGGAATCGAACCCGGGATCTCTAATATGTTAAGACTGGTGTGCAGTCTATTGTGCTACGTTCGCACTTGCAAAACGGTATAGAATTTTTATATTTCTCTTCTACGTCTCCACAAAAATTACGAAAGAGAATCTGGGACACCCTATATATAAGTTTATACAGTGTGTCTGAGATACAGAAGAATGCTAAAAATACATGTACAGATAGATTAGGTCAATCTGAACAAAAAATTCCTCTTTCATTTTTGAAACAATTACATAAAATTTCGAGATATTAATGAAAGAAATTGACAAATTATTGCATGCGATATCTTGGGACGAGTTTTGTCTCATTGAAAATAATTGAGGCTCGACTGTCTTTTATCGACAATAGCTGTCGTTTGACAGCTGAAAGTGCGATAACGATACAAGATATTGTTTCTCGATGTATCACGAGCGTGTCATATGCTTGTCACTAAGAAACAGTTGCAAATCTCAGTTATTTTCGATGAGACCGCTTACAAAATACAAAGCTTATCCCACTGTTGCATTGCTCACTCTGGTCTGTGAATCTTTTTTCACTAATATTTCGAAATTTTACGTGGTTATTTGAAAAATGGTAGAACAATTTTTTTCAGCTTGATCTAATCTATCTGTACACGTATCTGTACTTTTGGAATTTTTCAGACATTTTATATATCTGCAAATTTATTACAAGTTCATTATAAGCATCAAATTTATGCAAAATACATTCTAAATCCTAGTAAATCTAACATTTCAAAGAATATTAAATTAAAACAAAAATTCAGTTTATTTGTTACATACAACCGAATCAGTATTTTTTCTATGAAGTTTTAAATTATTTTTATAAAGAAAATAATTTTTCTTTTTGGCACATGAAAATAAGCTTTGTTAAAGTTTGTGATAATCACATTTTAAGACTATTATCTAGTAAATACTTTTTGTTGTGAAAATAACCATTCCATAGAAGGAGGCAAGTAATCTGAGTAATCCTTTTTCTTAGGAGTAGAATGATATTTTTCTATGTACACGAGTGATAGCCAGAAAGACGAAAAGTTCGTTTCAAACGATTATGATCGAAGCCACTATGGCGAGATGAAACGGTTAAATAAACTACGTGTGATATAAAATGGGTCTCATGTAATCGAGTGTTCCTTTCGCGAATGCGGTATCTATGTGCATGTATGAGTGTGTGTCCGTGTGTATGTCTCATGAGGGAGACAATATTAAAGAATCGAGTTTAGACAACGTCCAATTTCATTAAAGGCGAGAGCTCCCGGTACGTGGACCGTATTTATCGGACGGAACGCAATTCAATTATCTCCGCGCAGCTAGTGCCACCATCTATAAAATCAATTGTAATTAGACAGACATAACCGACGGACGCGGCGCGTTCGACACGCAATAACTCGGAATCATTAAAATCGCGAAATATGCCAAATCAAAGGTTGTCACGCAATCGTGAGCTTCGCGAGTCGTTACGTTCGTTGCTGTTGGTGCAGTTGGGATTTATTTTTATAAATATTCGTTGTAATATATTCGTCCACAGAATATGTATGAAGCGTTTGCCAAAACGACGATATGGACAACTGTAAAATTACACAACTTCATGCGTCGAGATATAAATGCCGGTCGTCGGAAGCGTCGGCGTGTTTAGAGGAGCGATAATTCCGCGCGGTCAATTTTGTCGCTTTAATTAAAGCAAGAAGCAATTAAAAGCCGGATGACGCTCGCTCTTCAGACGGACAATTAGATGAAGAATTACGGCGCCTCGCACATGACATACTTGTAGCTCACAATGCACGAAAGGAAGTTCTGAGTCGCGCTTTTGCATCCCTGAAAGTGACTAATTTTGCAAGCGCACAGAAAAAAGGTGCGCAGACAAAAATTCATGCTGCATTCAAGTAAATGTTTCAAATATTTCATTTTATTATTTCAAGTTTGTTCATTAAAATTTTTTACAATATTTTTTTCTCAGTGCACTAATTATAAACTTTGAAAGCACTAAATAGCACTAATAGTTCGTTTATTAAAATCAAATTTAACGTTTATAAGATCAAATTTTTTTCTTCATGCACAAAACCATTTTTATATAAGCATACTGAGCAAAAAATACTTGACAATTTATTTGTGGGATATAAAATTCACTTGCAGAAATATACTTTATTTCACAGAAATGAACTTTATATTCTACAAATAAATGTTCAATTGTTTATTGTTCTTTGTATATAATTAGGAACTTTGAATGGAGTTTTGAATGGGAAACAATTTAAATAAAAATAAAAAAATATATAATAGAAGACTGTAAAAAAAAGAAATAATTAAAGGTAATTAAGATGTTCCATTTTACTCATCCTTCCCTTGTATCCTTAAATCTATCACAAGTTTATCATAAGCAAAATTTATTCGAGATCCTGAATTCTAGTAAGTTCAGCATTTCAATCGAAAATATTAAATTGAAACAAAAAGTTCGATTTGTTTACTACATAGAGAGAGTCGAATTAACGTTCACTTCAAGAAAGTTTTATAATATTTTTATAAAAAGCGAATAAATTCTTCTTTTAAGTATATGGTATCTCTCTCTTTCTCTCATGCTTTTCTACAATTTGTGAATGTATTTTAGGACTATTATCAAGAAGATATTTTTTATTAAAGACAATCATTGCTGAAAGAAGAAAAACAAACTGCATAATCGCTTTTCTTAGCAGTGGAATGATATTTTTCTGTGCGCAAGCACAGCGATATGCGCTCGTTCGACCGAATCTGCATAGATATTAGGTCTATCAACCGCAAACAAGCATCCGCGCGTCTGCCCTCGCTTGCTCTAGCGAAAATTCATTTAGCATTGGAATTCGTGCTTCATCTTGTAGTATCCGGCCGGAATGGAGAACGATGGAAGCGCAATGCGTTGCGATACAAGGGGCGAATTCGCGGCTTATTCTGCAGCTAGTTCGATTTAATCAACTGTTTTCCGCGCGATTAATGGTTACGCATGGCACTACGTGTTACCGTGTGATTTATCCGCGTCGTTGTCCACTATTAATCGACGACCAAATTAATGCTGTTGCCTCGAACGAGCAACGCTAACGACAGTCGACTATCCAACAGTTTGATATTTGTATGGTAACAAACTTGAGAATATCGACGAAACTCAACTTAGATTTGAGAGACGCGAGAATGCGAAGAGTTATCCACAGTCGAAGAAAGTTAAGTACACAAGAATGTATAGATTAGACCGGGGCTAGATGTCCTATATTTTAGAATTTTGAAATCACAATTTCTCAAGCAACTATTTGTAACTGACAGTATAAATATAATAGAGGTAACCTTCTTCTATATATTAATGCCCGCCACGACCCTGCTGATCGTATATTTTGTTTTGTAATAATTAAAACATAAACAGGCAATAATATAGCCATCTTGCTCTGGTACCGGATTCAGTAAGATAAGAAGATAAGAAAACCACGTATAAAATATTCTGATTAGTAGTTCTAGAGTCTCTGCGAGAGATCTCCATAATCCTCTTGTCGGCTTTTAATCAACTTTGTGTTTCATCTCGTCCGCCCATATGCTCTGTTCCAATCATTTTATGAATGAAAATTGCATTTATTACCAGGAACAGTATATCATGCAAGAAATTTCATTCTAGTAACACATCGCTTAATTTTATTCAGTCACGATGGAAAATATTAATACAAAATTACGAAAGATTCATGAAAAATTTACTTTGCTGTTGCTAATTTTTTTTCTATCTCTTAACTATAATATTATTCCGATTTTAATGAAATTAAGGGGAAATATTTATTTTTTTACCCACTATTCCTCTCAAAATATAGACTACAAAAAGCAGATAAGCAATATATCCCTGGAGTTAGTCCGCTCTTCCCTATAGGACGTGTAAACAATTTTGTGAGAATATCTGTTCATCGTCAGAATTCATCGATGAATGAATAAGACACGCGACAGGCGAATATTTCGAGAATTTCGAGAATTAAGAATTAATATTCATATAGAAATTTCTTAAGATATTCTTAGATATAGTACAGATTTCGCTACCTCACAATTGATTATCCTACTATTAGGACCTTAACTTAGTTTCCGCCCGCAAATGTTAGATGGCAATGCAAACAGTTCTAGTAGTCATTACTAACGAAACAGGTAGTTTGTGATTAATTTCGACATTTCTCGATAACATTCAGTCAGCATACACAATTATTTTCCTAAACAACAATTTCTTTTGCTTTGTGAAAAATGGAACGCGATAAAGTGTTTTTTCGACATGTGCTTTTGCACTATTTTGATTTGAAAAAAA
>NW_022639629.1:600271-607178 GCF_010583005.1 Odontomachus brunneus | reverse complement strand
CACGCTTCCGAAATGTTGAAGAAGTGCGAGAATGGGTGGACGAATGGATTGCTTCGAAACAAACATCGTTTTATCGAGATGGTATCGCCCAGTTGCCAGAAAGATGGCAAAAAGTTGTAGAAAGTGATGGAAAATACTTTCATTGAAATAATTTAAATAAATTTTTTACAATAAATGCTTTTTCTCAGTATTTTTTGGGCGGAAACTAAGTTAAGGTCCTAATACAATACTAAATATAAATCTTAAACATACTTAGGATCAGAACAGAAATATTATGGATATTCTTGCGTTTTTTCTTCAGTCGATAACGTCGATACTTTTATAATATCCAAATACAAAATCCTATTTTTATTCCAACTATTGTATTCAATAAAATAAAAGAGAAAAGCTTGACACAATATTTTTATAACATTTAGAATATTTTATTGGAATGATGAAATTATTTGAGAAACCAACATATATTTTGTTCAATTGTGTAAAATGTAAAATGAAGGCCAGAAAAAATATTAGGAAAATTCCTAGTATCCTGCTTAGAATCACGTTATTTTGGGGAATCGTTCTACATCTCAATTAAACCCTAAGAAATTTTCTGTGCGAGCATTTAAACGAAGCACAAAGCACAATAAAGCACGAAGAGAATTAATATGAAAGCTGCAGAATTTAATAACGACGATAAATAATAATATCGAGAGCATAATATTAATAATAGACTGAATTATCTCTGATGTGTGCAAAAAAATTATACTACCGCGCGAACGAAACAACAACTTACTAACATAAAGATACCAATCAGCTTAATTAGCGTGCTTTACGTTTCAGAGTGTATATTCCGCAATGTTATCGTAAGTTTTTAATTAGAGATGAACTAAATGAGCAGTCCTATCGAGAATGAAAGCTACAAAAAGCTAACCTAGTTTCGAGTTTTATTTGAGTAGGTTTGAGAGCTACTGTGACATTTATCGATACTCGTAGCCAAGGACACAGGGCGTCGCCTTTCACCTTTTTTTTTGCTCCGTTAAACTTACGCTATGAGCAATAAAGTCGCGAGCGGAGAATGGTGGTTGCAAAGGGCGCGGTTCGCGGTTGCGCCGATGATAGAAATGAATTTTGTGCACGATCGAGTAACACGACGTGTCAAATTCCGTTAAATTTGGATCTCGAGTAACCCGCTCCGATAATCTCTGTGCTCGCGTTTCGACGATGAAATTGACACGATGAAATCTACGATATAGAACGTATTTTTGCTCCGCCCTTCGTCTTGTCCCCGCGATTAACAAAAGACTCGACGTTAATCGGAAAAGACGCGGACGCGTTTATTATTAAGCTGCAGTTATTATTAAAAACGTCTTGTGCTCCGTGATAAGTCACTCTTCCGTTCTAATTTGCAAGATGATTTCAGTGTTCGCGGTATTGTGAGGTAAATTAAATGGAAATACTTTGATCTTACTTTGAACAAAGTTTTATAAGTAGAGTCAAGTAACTCTGGAAGGATTTTCTTTTAGCGGTCAATTTCAAAGCGATTACGTAGTTCAGTAAATAATCAAGGTGAAATAATCCTGCATTCAATTACAACGATGTGTGCTCGCGGAAACGAATCTATTTAGTCCGATAAATTTAATTCGCTCTTGATTGTTGATACTAGCAGTAGTAATAAGTCCATTATTCCCATGTGGAATCACTTCGACTGCCTTAAGGGGGGAAATCCAATTAGAACTTTCAAAAAATCGAATTTTTTTTTTTTGCATAAAATGTTTATTTAACATTGTAAGAATATGTTCCCAACGTTTTAAATCGAAATTCGCAGCCGTTCGGAAGTTATGGCCTCCGAGCGCAACAAATCTCTTGAGCAGCGTCGAGGCTCTAATAGCACGCAGCAGGTATACTCACCCGGAGCGGGGATTTTACCTTTCAGGGCTGCGATCCAAAACGTATAGAGATGTAATTATAGTTTTACTGTAGGTTTTGGAACGCACCCCTGGTAGATGGCTTTTATTTCTATTGTTACGTTTAGTCGAAACCGTTGGGTCCGTTGGCGCTGGCATCGAGCAGAACCGGTTTTCAGTTTAGCTCCGAAGTTCGGCCTGTACAAAACGACAGTGCAAATTCGAAATGTCCTATCCGAAAGGCACACACGCCGAACCAAAACAATCGAAACCACGCAAAAGAAAGTTCCATGGTAATCAGTTTTCAAATAAAAAGAGTGAAGATGAAGGATGTGAAAGTACGAGTGCAAGAAAACTCTCCAATGCTAGTGCTGAAGATATTCACTGGAATCCATTGCATGGCTATCGTTTGATTGAAATATTCACCGTTTTTACAGCCTTGACAGAGCTCCTTGTTTGTCGTGTTTGTAAACAGAATGTAAAGTTTGAAGAAGCTGGGAATCGAGGCCTCGGTTTCAAGATAGTTTTACTTTGTCGCTGTGGTCAGAGAAACATCAATTCAGGACCACTAATCAACACTGGATACGAAGTGAATCGTCGGATGGTGTTTGTTATGCGACTCTTAGGTGTTGGCAGAGAGGGTATTAATTTATTCTGCAACCTCATGGACATTTGTAAAGGAATGAATGAGAGCACGTATAATAATATCATCACGTATATTCACTCCTGTACAAAATCTGTTTTTGAAAGTCTCTGCAAGAAAGCTATCGAAGAAGAAAAAAAATTCAATGAAGAACATGAGAGGTCTATTTTAGATTTGAAAGTCTCTGGAGATGGCTCGTGGAAAAAACGTGGATTCAAATCGCTGTACGGAGTTGTAACGGTCATAGGCTACTATTCGGGCAAAGTCATCGATTTAGTTATCAAAAGTAGCTATTGCCATGCATGCACATTTTGGAAAAAAAAGGTGAACACTCCAGAATACGAAGAGTGGTATATAAATCACGAGGAAGAGTGTACAAAAAATCACGAGGGCTCAGCCGGAAAAATGGAGGTCGATGCGATTACAGAAATCTTTTTAAGATCAGAGGAAAAGTACGGCGTTAAATATGGTAATTATATTGGAGACGGAGACTCCAAAACTTTCAAGGCCATTCTAGATAAGAATCCTTACGGTGATGAATTTCAAGTTGCAAAAAGCGAATGCATTGGCCACGTAGAGAAAAGAATGGGCACTCGGCTCCGAAATATAAAAAAAACACAAAAACTCGGTGGTAAGGGCAAACTAACGGATGCTTTAATTAAAAAGCTCACAACGTACTATGGTCTGGCAATTAGAAGAAATGCGAATAGTATTGAGGGAATGAAAAAAAGTATTATAGCCACTTATTACCATTTGATCTCTACGGATGAGAAGCCACAGCACGAATACTGCCCGCCCGGCGAAGACAGCTGGTGTAAGTGGCAGAAAGAAAAAGCTATTGAAGCAAATTTGGATTCTTTTGAGCACCCTCCTCCACTCGATCCAACAGTCGCAAAACACATTCTTCCAATTTATGAAGATTTATCTAAGGAAGAATTACTTCAGAGATGCTTGGGCAGTCATACGCAGAATTCAAATGAAAGTTTCAATTCTACGATTTGGCGTTTAGCTCCAAAACATCTTAATTCTGGGCTGAAAATAGTTGAAATTGCATCCTACATCGCTGCTGGAGTCTTCAATGAAGGATATTCTTCCATTCTACAAATTATGATGGAGTTACAAATAATTATTGGGAGCCAGACCAAGCACTATGCTGAGAACGTCGACGGGCGCCGGGTATCTCGACAGGAGCGGCGCAACTCTTTCAACTCTAAAGAAGCTCGAAAGGCCAGAAGAGAGCAGTTATTGGAGCAGAACGAGTTCTTCGAGGAAGCAGAAGGATTGTTCTATGGCGCCGGGATTGCTGACTAAGAGGTAAATTATAGATATCTTGTATCTTTTACTTGTCAAAACTTTAAACACGTTTTTCTCAAAACTGTACTTTTTTGCACTGCTGGAACTCTCATTTAAAAACTATTCAACCGATCGCGCTGAACTTTCGCACACAACTTCATGACATCAGTACAATGTCGGTGAACCTAAATGTTTGTGAAAATTATAATAAAAAATCACTTATTTATTGCAAAAATTGTGCAGAGAAAACGTCAAAAAATGGAAATTTATTTTCATAAGCGTTTCATATTCAAAATTTTTGACTTTTTTCAATTTTTTTAGGTTCAATTACGAATTATGGGTATAAATAATAAGAATTTTTTCGCTGCCTGTTATAGGATCAATATCACGGACGCCATTTGTCCAGCAGCTGAGCAACTCGCACGCGTACCTGCCAAATGGGATGCTTCATATGTCCGCCATTTTTAAATATTTTTGGAAAAAAAAATACGTATGGACAGTCCAAAACATATATAAATAAATGTTTAAGTTTGAAAAATATAGAAAAATTCTTTCTCCTACAAAAAAATTCTTGAAAATAGCTTATTTTTCCTCGTTCTAATTGGATTTCCCCCCTTAATTATGTTTTCACCTGCCTCTGTATTTTTAATCATTTTTAAATAAAGAAGTATAAAGTAATTACTTTATTTTTTAAATAAAGGAGAATAAAGTAATTACCAGATATATTTTTATGATTATTACGACGTAAGAAAATCGATAACAAAAACTTTACAATCTTTTTAACTGTATTTATGAAACGAATATATGATTGTGAATTAATTATTAATTTATCATCATATAATAATGTGATTTGTTTTGTTATATTAATGTAGCAACAAATTTACTAGAAGCTCGACTGAATTTTTCATTTTACATCTTATATGATATATTTTATGGAACAGATTTTGATAATTTTTTCGTATTCTTTTCGTACTTCTATCTCGTTATTCTATGTAATAAATGTGAACGCCATATGAATTCACAGGATGCTACCTTTACAAATCGAGTTAAAGTTGTTGCTAAATTTATATATTTTTCCTGCACAGAAAAAAAGAAGACATGCTGTTGAAATTGAAAACCTCGCTAGTTTAGCAAATCTATAGCCATAATATATGAACAACCAGTGTTTTATATTAACCAAGTCGCAGAGCTGTATAAGATTTGTGTTTGTACTTAGTAAAGTTTGATGTTATAGTACGACAGATTTGTTAATATTAGAAAAAATGATTCTGTACTATAACTAGTGGAAAATATAGTTTGGCATATGCAGCTAATCATTTTGCTATTAGATTAAAGGAAATTTCGTACATTTTAATGTAGCGCTAAATCATCAGTAACAGAAGTTAGTAAAAATGCTTAAAATGTTTCGGATATTTACTCTCTATAACCTCAATCAAATAATATGATAAAATATTCTAAATACATTTACATATATATAAAGATACATAATTTATATTATGTCACAAATACACACAGTCATTACTATAGAAAAATCAAATTTAAATTGCGTAATGCATAATAACATATTTCTCATTATAGTCACTTGCAGTCCGACTTAATAGGGATGCTTTACTCCGTTAAAATAAAATAAAAATATTTTTTCATTATCCATTAAATAATTGTATGATTTGTTTAGTAAAATTAATGAGTTTGTCTCGCGAACTTTAGTTAGCTCAAAATACGAAATAATTTGTTGTGATAATATTAACAAAAATAGATTTGCTTGGTGAGCGAGTTGACAATTGCTTTTAAATTTAATTATTTTTGCTATACTAGAGCAAATCTGTTTACAACGTTTAATTTTTCTCAATAAGCTGCAGATTTCGAAAATCATATTATTTTTTTCGTGTGTCTATCTAGGAATAAAAATATTTTCATTGAATTATTACTTGAGGCGTAAATCGAGAAAGATGGAGAAGGGGGGAGAGAAAAAGCTAACATTAATCTGGAATTAAATAAACGTATGTATAGAAGCGAAATGATTAGACAAAATTATCAGGCGCGACGACAACGCGTCGATTCTACGTTAGAAAAGTCGATTAAGTACTCTGCATAACAAGTGACGTAATTATATTACAATCTTTAGTATGTATGATTCTTTTTTTGCCCTCCCACTACTCCCGTATTGAATACTCGTTTTATCATTTCGATTTTTACCGCGATTTAAAAGTTCCAATTAACAGCTCGATAATTCTCCGCAGCCGTTGCCTTCCTTTTGTGGGATATAAGGCGATATTCCTTTATCGGAGCGGTAGGCGAGCGAAACCCATTTTTGCTCGGTCTCCACCGCGGAATTTTCCTATGTCGGCGGAATATCTGGATTTACTACTGAGCTGTTAACTTGCGCGCGTCTGTTGGGCGTAATCCTATTTTGTCCTTCAATATCGCAACTATAGCAAACGTGTTCAAACGTGTTCAATTATCGGCATTCTGAAACTAAAATGATCTCCTACGGCCTATGGCCTATTTGTAACTAGCTAACCAATGAGCCAAGCAACCAACAAACTAATCAGACAACTAGCCAGCCAGCCAACTAATCAGATCTCGTACCCTCACATCGCGGTTTAAACAGAAGTATGTTACGGGCATTTGATTCGAAATATCTGATGGTTCGGCTGCAATTCACGTGGACGCGCGTACGTTTGAAGTGGTGCGTTCGGGACTTTTCAAACTGGAGCATCGCGATTCCGCTATTTTATACACTCTGATTTTGAAAATCACAGGTTGTGATAAATCGCGCTTTACCGACGATCTAAAGCGACGATCTACTGATGAAAAAAAAAAGAGATAAAGGAAATGGGAAAAAAATTACACTCTTAATAAACTCAATAAACACAAAGCGAAACTTATTCTCGGCATTAATTATATCTTTCCTTTTGCTAACGAAAAATAATAATAGTATTATGCATGTAATGTTGTTATCATTGACATTATACTATTAGGACCTTAACTTAGTTTCCGCCCGCAAATGTTAGATGGCAATGCAAACAGTTCTAGTAGTCATTACTAACGAAACAGGTAGTTTGTGATTAATTTCGACATTTCTCGA
>NW_022639629.1:578777-600261 GCF_010583005.1 Odontomachus brunneus | reverse complement strand
TTGAGTGGTACACGCTTCCGAAATGTTGAAGAAGTGCGAGAATGGGTGGACGAATGGATTGCTTCGAAACAAACATCGTTTTATCGAGATGGTATCGCCCAGTTGCCAGAAAGATGGCAAAAAGTTGTAGAAAGTGATGGAAAATACTTTCATTGAAATAATTTAAATAAATTTTTTACAATAAATGCTTTTTCTCAGTATTTTTTGGGCGGAAACTAAGTTAAGGTCCTAATAACACTTACTAGAAAAACGAATCTTCTAACTGCAATTTTTTCACTATGTAATTATGTTACAAATATCAAATAGTTTTCTCTCAATAAACGCTCTGACTGCAATTTTTTCATTTTGTAATTATGTTACAAATATCAAATAGTTTTTCTCTTAATAAACGCTCAGACGATAAACTTTTGTGATTATCACGATGTGAAACAATCGATGATGGAAATCTACGGTTGTTAATTATGTTTATGTAGCAAACATATTGTATTGAATTAATCATTAAATTTACATTACACAATAATGCAAATTTTTTGTTACATTAACCACTTCGCTGGCATTGACGCACTTTTGCGTCAAATAAAGGATGAGCTAAAATTGGCATTGACGCACTAATGCGCACATCATATAATTTTTTTTTCCGTTAGCAAGATTTTTATCAAACTTAGTACCCAGAGGTTTTTGGAGTCGCTGATTTCAAATCTAAACTCTAAATTTGAAAATTCAAAAGGGCGGATTCAATATGGCGGACAAAAATGACTTGATTTTGATGAAACTTGGCATTCGGGAGTTTTTTGGGTTGCTGCTTTCGAATCTTAGCTCAAAATTTCAAAATTCAAGATGATGGATTTAATATGGCGGACCAAAATGCGATAAATCACTTTATTTGGATGAAATTCGGTACTTGCGAGTTCTTAAGGTCGCTGATTTTGAATCTGAGATTAGTTTTATTAACCACTTCGCTGGTAGAGGAAATCAACATCAACAGACCCAAAAATAATAAGATCAAAATGCTGTTTAATTTTTATAAAAATCAGTACTAAAGTACTTTTCGAGTCGCTGAATTACGAATTTGAGATCAAAATTTGAAAGTTTAAATTGACGGATTTAATGTGGCGACTAGAAGTCCTTTTTTATCTGATTGACTAAAAAAACAATTTAAGTGGATTTCACAGACTGATTTTTATCACCCTGATTCTATAGATTTCATAAATAAACTATTTCGTTGGACTGTTTGACTGAACAGACTAAGTTTTTCAATAAATCGTTTAATAAGATATACTGACTAACTAACCAATTCGAAAATGTAAACATTAGTTTTATTCAAGGATGTGAACTGCCATATATCGGTTTTCTCGTTCCAAAGTGGCTTTGTATTACAGCAATAATAAAATTAGAATAATATGAAATTGAAATTATTTAGGACGCAGAAAAATGGGAGCCTTAAATTTGACAAAACTAATCTCAGGTTCGAAATCAGCGACCCTTGAAATCCCCAAGTACCGAGTTTATCCAAATCAAGCCACTTTTCGCATTTTGGTCGCCATATTGGAACCGCCATCTTGAATTTTGAAATTTTGAGTTAAGATTCGAAAGCAGCGACTCGAAAAATTTCCGAATACAAGATTTCATCAAAATCAAGTCACTTTCCGCATTTTGATCCGCCATATTGAATCCATCATTTTAAATTTTCAAATTTAGGGTTCAGAATCAAAATCAGCAATCACCCCAAAAACCCCTGGATACTGAGTTTGATCAAAATCTTGCTAACGGGAAAAAAATAAAATAATGTCCACATTAATGCGTTAATGCATTTTGGTACATCCTTTATTTGACGCAAAAGTGTGTCAATACCAGCGAAGTGATTAAATTCTAAAATTTTGATCTTAAATTCATGTTCAGCGACTTGAAAAGTACTTTAGTACTGACTTTTATAAAAATCATACATTTTGATCTTGCCATTTTTGGTCAGTTGATGCTGATTTTGTCTGCCAGCGAAGTGGTTAATGCAGCAACAAATTTATTAAAAGTTACTAAGTTTATTACTCAGATTACATTTCACATAATATACTATATTGAGTACATTTTTGTTCTTTTTTTTCATATTTCTTCCGTATTTCTCTTTCGCCATTTTATGTGATAAACAAATTTAGATAAATTAATATATTTTTTTAACTAAGTCAAGTTTAAAGTTAATTGTATACAAAATTAGCTTAGTTAAGTTAAAAGTTACATAAATCAAAACTAACTTAATAAAAAATTAAGTTAAGACTGAGTTCAGAGGTAGTCTTTTATAAAATAAAATACTGACTGTATTTTATGCCCGGTATTCTATATAAGAAAGAAAACTAGCGTTCAGAGAGATGATAAAATTCTGTTAGCAATATTTTCTTGTTCTACATTGTAGACAATGTACAATAATTTTATTTATTTTAACTTAAATGAAAAAAGTTAAGAAGTTACAGTTAATGCGTTTTAAAATAAAAACAGCTTAAATTAAAAGTTGTCTTACTTAAAATTAACCAAGTTAAGTTGAAAGTTATTAATTTTTTAATTTTACTTTAAACTGATCAATTAATTATTACTAACTTTGATGCTAAATATGAGTGCCATGTAAACCATTCACAAGAGACACAATTTTTACAAATCGACTAACAAAGTTGCTACCAATTTTATGTATATCTGTTTATCTATCAACGTCAATTCTGGTGAGATCAATTTTGGCGGAGAAGATGCACTGATAAACGTGGAACTTTTTTCAATTATAATCTTTTTATGCGAATAATATAGGAAAAGAGACACGGGAGACACAATGCGCCTCGAGAGCATACCAAGGGCATACCAGTAGAATTTTTATTGACGAAGACACCACGGCGTATCGAAGTAATTATCGAGGACGTCACATTTAGATGACCGCATAGCAAACCATTTCACGAAATAGAGCACGTTCCGCGGCGGAGGAGGGCGAGGGAATATTCACATGAATGGGGTAGCAGGCGGCCATTAAGCTTTAGGAACAGAGAGCGCAGAAGGGACGGGAATCAGCGAGGGCGAAATTCGAAGGGAGAGAGAGAAATGGGGTCACACTGAATGGTCACGTAAGGAAGTGCCGGTGACGTCAGCGCGCTGGTGACGTCATCGTCAGCTCGTCATAACTCCGTTAGGATGTCGGAAAAGTAGGTCGCAGAGGGTGAGAGCGCGGGGTAGGAAAAAGAGAGAGAGAGGGGAGGGAGAGAGAGAAAGACAGAGAGGGAGAAGAGGAACAGAGAAAGACGATCCGACGTATACATCTCCCGTTCGTTCGATCAACGAGACGGACGATCGCGTGTTTTCAATTATACGGTCTCTCGTCAGATCTCCGTTGGAAATAACAAGAGGAAAAGAGAAGAAAGAACTATTCATTTGAGATTCACACGTGGAAGAGTACACGTGACGGACAGAAAGTACAGCGAAGACGACAATCTCCGTGCAACCGTGATGTGATACACGTATCTATCGATTTATCGCGTCTATCGTCGTCGCGACAATCTTTCGATTTCACGGCTCCGCGGCACATCGATCGGCTCCCATAAATAATTCATGAAGCGCGACGTTTGTGGGCGCGCTGTGATCGCCGGCCAACGTATGATAATGCGGCGGACGACGAGTCGGTGAGTGCCGTGCGACGGAAATGACGGCGTTTGGCAGAAAACGGCTGCGATTGACGGGCGATTAGCGATTCGCGAATCTCGGCGGGATTCCGAAAAAAAGCACAGCTCAATCATGAATCATCTGTCGCATGAGACGCGAGCGTTCTGGCCTGTATTGAACACGCCGCGATAATGAAATTGAAAATGTCGCGTCTCGAAATCGTGAACACCGTATCGTAATAGACAGATGTAGAGTAAAACAGCCAATTATTGACATCAAATTATTGATTCTCTACAGTCAAGGATTTAAATAAACTTGGTTTTCCTTGTGACCTGCAGCGATTGTTCAGTTTTAGTTGTAAACTTCTCATTTGGAATTATGGAACGCAGACAAGAAGTTGCAATGCTGGTCACAATGCTGGTCGATCGATTCTGATCGGAATAATTCCGTTTTCCCTAGAAAAGGCAATAGAAATCTAGGGAATAACGGAAATATTCCGATCGGAATTGATTGCAGAAAATTCCATAATACGTGCCCAAGTATCAATAATTAAAGGTATGTCAATAATTGAATGTTTTACCTTATATAAATTTGAATATTTTACTCTATGTAAATTTGACAGTAACTTTACTATATATAGTCAATTTTTAAAGATAATAATGACAATAATAATGCTTTATTGAACGTTTATTTTACAATTAATAGGTAACGAATAAGTAGTACAAATAAAATAATAAGTAAGACGAAAGGTACAACGTTATTTTTACACAACTGATATTATTGTCAAGTTTATTAAAAATTGTCAAGCTTATTAAAAAACAAAAAAGTTGTAGAAAACAATATATCTGCACAATTAAATAAAATAAACGTATTATTAGCAATATGCATGTTCGACACAATGAAATTGGGTTGAAGGAGGAGACATAGCGGTCGTGTTTCTTATGAGTGGTTCATACTCTTTAAGCTGCTTAAGTTCTTTAAGTGGGAACTTATCCAAAATGAGTGAAAAGTAGCAGTGTTTTTGCTCGAAGCAATAGTGAAAATACTACCACTCGAAATCACAAGAATGAAAGAATGAAATCATAAGAATGAATGTTTCATTCAAGTCAATTTTAGAGTCAATTCTGACTTTGTATGAACGAATGTTTCAGTCGATTTGAATGAATATGTTCTTGTAAAAGTGGAATATATCAGATTTACTTTTCAATTCCGAGTGAAAATGTTAACTCAACACATTTTAGAATAGAGAATTCACTCTGTACGAAAAAAAAATTTTTCAAATTTGAGTAAATTCGGTGATTATATTATTTTTCAAGTAAAATTTTGTTCCAGAGAATTTAGGGAATATGAATCTCATGTTCATCACATAGAATAAAATAGAATGAATTTTTATCATATAGAATGAAATTGAAATAGAAATACGAAAGGTATGAAAAAAATTATTCCAAATTTTCTCAGCATAATATGTCATATGCAATGTAAAAATTTAAGTGTAACTTTTATTATAAATTTATTACTGCATTAATGACAAAAAAATTTTATTATTGTATGAATTTCATGATAATTCAATATGATATATTTGCCTCATAAATATAATTAAAAAATTTGTAAAGTTTCTCTTCATCGATTATTTCGCGTCGTCATGATCATAAAAAGATTTTGGGAATTACACATAGAAAAATATTCTACTGTTATACTGTTATACATTCTACTGTTAAAAAAAATTGCTAGAATTAATTTGAATAATAAAATATCAATATCAAATATCAACATCTTAAGAAACAGTTTTCAATTGAAAGAATAATACAATTTCTAGTAAGAAATATGAATATAAATTTATTTTTTTTCTGTATAACCAAATTTATCTGATTACTTTAATTAAAACTATAATTCGTTCATTTTTCACTAAATAGTCTAATATTTCAGTCTATTTCTCAGTAAACAGTTAATATCGTTAAAGTTAATGTTCATGTATTCTAAATTCAGATTAATTCAAGCAATTTTTTTAACAGTAGAATGTATAACAATATAACAGTAGAATTCTTTTAACTGAAAACTGTTTCTTAAGATGTTGGTATTTGATTATTTTGCTTATAAAATTAGCTATTTGAATAATTTGAATATTATTTTTTATTTGTAAAATTTAGTTTTACTCTAAGTAGAGGATTTGAACTCGGGATTCTGGGATTGTTAGTAATCTGTTTTATATGCTACGCCTTTTTGCGCTTTTCCATTTGATAGATCTATTATCTATTAATTATGTTTCAATATTCATTGCCAGTATTGCAAATTTATACGTAACACGAATTATATATTTTCAGTGCTGGCAATGAATATCGGAACGCACCTATTGTTTACCTATGTTGTAATTGAATTGAAACTTGTATTGAATAGTAGTATATTTGATTATAATAATTGAACATTCTGTTTAGTTCCATCAATAGCCGTTTAATCAAACGTATCACGTTAATCCAATTATGTTCTTTTTCCGTGTGTAGTCATAATAATCAGATACTTGGATGTTATTAATATATACACGCAATAAACCAAAACTATGACGGATATTATATCTAAATGTTTTGGCTATATGCAAATTGCATGTTTGAATATCTTGTTACAATAATCAGAAATTCTGTTTATTTCCACTAAAACTGGTTTGACCAAACAATATTACGTTAGTTCAACCAGGTTTTTTTCTTTTGTATAAGAAAAACGATTACTCAGTGCAATTGTTATCTTCAACAAAGAATACTATCTTGATAATAGTCTTAAAATATACTCATCACATTTAAAAAAAATTCCTTATCAAGAACACTATAAAAAAATTGACAACTCGAGTTGAATGAACTCAATTTCTGGATTATATATTGTCTTTCTTCTTTTAAAATAATTTTGATGCTTTTATAATCTTTTATTCGTATCAAACGAGCTAAGCATTCAATAAAATTACTTAACATGGTGTTGATTTAACTATCCCGTAAAGTAACCAAATCAAATGAGCCGTCAAATGTAGTAACGAGTAAGAAGTTTAACTCAACTTTTCGCCCGAGTTGAATGAGTTATATACATTATTAAAGGGAATAATGTAATATTTTATTAAATTCTTCTTCTAGATGATATGCACCGTGGTAGACTATTAACTTAAACAGCGTGTATCTTGTTTATTATCCAAAATAAATTAACAATTTCAACTTAACAATAAAGAACATAACATAGGACAATTGAAGATACCAAAAGTAAAAAAAAATTTAAAAAGGCAGACCTGTATAGTCAGGTCCCAGGCAGTGTACATACGTTCACATATCATATTAAATTTCTAGTGATAATGCTTGCTCATTTATATCTCTCCGTGACGAGAGTTTATCTGCGAGCGAGCGAAGTACCCAGTGCAACCTGTCGATGACCGCAGGTTTGTGTATCCGAACTCTGCATATTATAATTTATTCAACAATCTTGAGGAACCTGTTGTAGATATCTTCTAATTGAAAAAATCTTGCAAACGTCCAATTATCAAAGACATTAGTTCAATGTACTTATCGTCTACTTTACTTAACCTTCCATCTTCGGGGTGGAATTATTTATATTATACAATTTATATTGTGCAATTTTTATCAATATTTTTTTCATTAGTTGAAGGAACACTTATAGCGTCCGTATAACAACATTTCAATTTCTATTAGCCTTTTATTTTTGACTAAATTTTTTAGTTAAAGTTCTTACATCAGATTGTTGAACAGACTTAATTTTTACATAATTTTACTTGAGTGTAGTTGATGCAACCATATTTGCTCAATCCAGAGACTTGATCCGTTTTACCCGATCTTTTTTCTCAGTGTAATCAAAAGAAGAATTTATTTTCTTTATAAGAATATTATATTTTTTATAAGAAATTATACAACTTCATTGAAAAAAAGTTTGCTTCGACTCTATATAGTAAGCAAACTGAATTTTGGTTTTAGTTTAAAGGGATAATGGAGTCGATGACGAACTCAAACAATGTCGATAATGTAGAGACGATCGTCACTAACATAATTACGCTATCCTTTTTGTATTTCTTGTATATAAAGAACTTACATGAATATGTGTTGCTTTGTTTTACCATATTCAACGGAAAACCTAACCATATATGTGGGAATCTTTCTACAAACTTTTTCGATATTTTTAAGCTTTCAAATGCAGATGCGAAGATAGAGCAATGTTCTTCAAAATTTTTCTGTTTGGAGCATTCACTTTCAATACATACAAGCTGCAGAACTTTTGGATTAGGCAAATATTACGCTGACAGCTTGAGATTTTACATTAAAAGTTTTTTCTTCGTTTTCGTCACATATCGAACAATGCTCCTATTTATTTTTGCACGTACTTTAATTGTGTAAAAGCATTTGTAATTCTGTGTAACCAATACGACGTAAACTTTACAGAAAAATGTCAGTGTTCTGTCGGTAAAGTTTTCGTCTTCAGCATTCCCTTAATATTCTTAGTTAAAATATCAGGGCGATAATTTAGAAAATTTTAAAGAATTTTATGCTTATGACGAATTCTTATGATAGATTTGCAGATATATAAACTCATATGAAATACTTGAAACAAATAATATTTGTTGCACTTGAATGCATCATGTATTTTTCCATGTGCAGGAATAATTGGCTAAGAAACAAAAAACTTATTTCGAGTTACTGTAGTCAAAGGCACTACGGAGATAAAACGATTAAATAAACTATGTGTAATATAAAATAGATTTCACATAATGGCGAATATACATTTTAAGAATATACATCTATGCATGTATGTATGTGATTATGAGGAAGATAATATTAAAGAATCGAATTTAAATAATGTTTGTTTAAAGTGGCAGCGAACGTCGTTTAAAGTATCCCCGTATAACCCTAGAACCTTAAATATTAAAAAATCGTGTAAACTCTAAACATGGGTAAATTTTACCCAGCGAATTTTTATTTGCTCATAACTTTCATAAAAATAATCAAAATTCATTGTTTATTTAATTGGTGTAGTAAACATCAAGGAATATGAATCTACTAATGTTTTTGCGATTGAAGTTAAAAATATGGAAGTAAGTTATAATAAGAAAACAAAACACGTGCTTTTAAAAACGGTAACGTTTGAAAAGTTGGTTTGGGAAAAGTTTACTTATATTTACGCTACCAGGATTAAGATAGGTTTGCAAATGTACTGATTTCTGATAACTGCATGAGGAAAAACCTGTGATTAGCTCTATTCACCAGAAAGAAACGTTTCCAGAAAGAGATACATTTCGGATTCGCGTGCTCGCGGAAGGTAAGTAAATTCGTAAATACAGTTAAACGAGCTCCTTTAACATTTGCTTTCATATGCAACCGATATTCTCATCCGTCTCCCCCACGAATCGAAAATAGCAATTGACCCCGATCGTGATCACAAGTCTGTGGCATGCGGTATCGCGTGGACTGACGGCCGATGACAACCCCGATCTCGACGTCGTCGTCGTCGCCGTCGTCACCTATGGCCCGTCATCGTTCACTTCATCATCGTTCACATCGGTCCAGCGGCAAGCACTGCGATAAATCAAGCGGATTACGCCTTCTCGGTCCTGCGGACGGAAGCGACAGTTATCCCGCGTGTCTGCGCGCTACTCCGTCGATCACGCGTGTGGATCGTTAACGCGTTTAACGTGTCAACTATTGCGCCTTCTCATCCTCGTATAACGGAGGGACGTATAAGCTCTCGAATAATGATAATATACGCGATTGGCGGACGCGGAGCGCCATCGGGTCTCGTTGAGAAGTGCGAAGGCTACGTTCTCCGAGGATGACGTCGCCCTCAGAGAGAAATATCGGAGTTTTACAAGCGAAGTAACCTTTAGGTCGGCACGAGGAAGTTACGTTTATCTTTCATACATCCATATACATCTTTATGGCCGGCGCATATAAAGTCGCCGTCGATCGTGCTCGTCGCATATGTCCTTCGGTCGTTGCCGATTAATATTTTCAAAGATATCTGTGTATTTAGGTGTATTCTCAATTTTCTTTTTTTTTTGTAACATATTTTCCTTATCTTTGAATCTAATCTCTTCCTTAATTTTTCTCCCTCTAGGTAGGGAGAAGGGGATGCACGAGAAAATCTCCAAAAAGTGTTAAAACTTTCTTTACCTTTCTAGTTGAAAATTATATAACTCCATTGTGAAAGATAAATTGTCAAGTATTTTATTTTCAATGATTTTCAAACAAATATTGCTTCGAGAAACAAGCACTTCTTAGAACGGTTCAGTTTCAAATGACCCTGCTTGTCACACGGAGGGTTAATTCGAACATTATCGACAAAGAAAGATGAACAGTACTACACGCAGAAGATCTTTATTGATTAATTTTGTTACAGCATGTTAATAACGTAATTTACAAGACTAATATTGCGCGACCAGGATACACTCAAAGTTGGGAAGTAACGTGTTACTTGTAACGCCGTTACCATTACTGTTACTTTTTTTTCGATAATATTCACTACTTTTTTTCGTTTGTAACGGTAACGATAACATTGTTACATTTTTACAGAAACGATAATGAATTCAACCGTTACTTTTATCATTACTTTAGTTACTTTTATTCAATAGATGATGCGCTGGTCGCGCGCGTATATCAAGTATTGTTTATTCAATAAAATTATCTCGATATTTGCTGGAAAATAGCAAGTAATTTTATCTTATTCTTCATGTAAAAATTATTATTAGTGCAAAGTAGGATTTTGCAATTTAGCTATAAAAAGTTTTTAATAAATTTAATAATAGGTATGCTTAGTATAGTTCATTTTTGTAAGAAACTATTGAACAAGCATATTACATTAAACATACTCTAATTATTAAACTTATTATTAAATTTGGTAATTATGTAGAATAAGGACTTTTCCAAATTTTGATATTTTTTTGCTGCAATCTTGATAAATATCTTTGTTGTTATTCCAACAGTGATAATCAAATGGGCGAGCCTGAAAAATATATGTAAACTATCTATGATTTTAACTATTTTTTCTAACATATGCCTGTACATAGAATATCGTATCCCTTAAGATTTAAGACTGAAATTGCAACAAAGTACTGAAAAGATTAGAACATTTATTTATTAGTTACAAACACTACTTTATTGGTAATATAAAAAAATAATTTTTACAAAAATAAACATTGAATTTTTGTTTAAATTGGAGACCGAGTCTTCAAATTGTATATCGAGTTTTTAAATCGTATTTCAAAGATATGCAGTCATAAACAATAAAAAGGTATTAATTAATTATTAATTAATCCTATATTACATTAATATAACAATAAAACAAAACAAAAATAAAAGTACGCAAGTAATGTTACTAGTGTCATCTATTTCGCTACATAACATAAATATTGCTTTAACAACATATTTCAACAACATTTTTAATCGATTTAGCTAATTCTTTTATCATGAATCATGCCTGTTTTATTTATCATGAATCATGCTGGTTTCCTTCGTTATCGCGGTTTAATTCGTTATCGAGCGTAATAATTTAAAAAATCGGAAGGTTTTAGCCGACGCTCGTTGTTTGTTAAAAAGTTATTAACAAAAAAAGTTGTATGAATGTAACATAATTTTTCAAGTTCTATAAAATACACACTTTTCCTTTCACTTTTGTGAGAAATTCTCACTCTTTAGCTTAAGTACAACAGGCATCTTTTTTATTAATATATCGGAAACTATAAGCGACCACCATATAGCCATGTTTATATTATTGAAATATGGTAAAAAAATAAAAAAAAGTGCCTGTTCCTAGCCGTGTAACTGGGGGGCTACGCCCCCCAGATCCCCCGCACCGCGACCAGGGGGGACGCAAGTCTGTTGTACTTTAGCTAAAGTTACTTAACTTAAAGTTTAACAATCGCAAATTTAAATGGAGGTGCCACAAACCCTGAAAAGCTACGTAGGAAAAAATAAAAAAAACATTGAAAGGTTACGTATTTTTCGGCTCCCCCACTTGATTATCAATGTTGAAATAACAACAAAGATATTTATCAAGATTGCAGCAAAAAATATCAAAATTTGGAAAAGTCCTTATTCTATATAATTACCTTAAATTTTAAAAAAATTTAAGAGCCAAGCTGCAAAATTTAACTCTGTATCGACAATAATTTTGGTGTAAAAAATAATAAGAAGATAAAGAACAAACTCATAAAGAAATACTAGTTTTCCGAATCAGGGTTATTTTAGGTTTAAATAATTTGTTCTTTTTAATGAACAGACTGCATTAAAAATAATAATTTAAATTTAAAAACAATAATTGCAGTTAAAAATCAATTAGATATTTTATTTCAGTACTATAAAAAAGTAACGAAAAAGTAGCGAACCGTTACTTTCTTAGCAACAGTAACGGTAGTGAATTATTTTTTAAAGTTAATAATGAGTAACGATAACAAGTTATTTTATATTTACGAAAAATAATGGTAACGCGTTTTTTGAAATAACGTTACCAACTCTGAATATACTCGTACTGAAACCAAAATTAATAGTATAGCAGTAATAAATAAATAGTTTAGTTAGATATATTTTGTGGTTATGTTTAATTTACTATACACTATTTACTATACACTATTTACTATACACTATGTACACACAAAAATATCAGAGAAATAAAATGTCCCATACTAATATATTCTGATATATTGATATACTGATATTTTCGATTTTATATATGCAAAGAAATCTCAGTTGATGCAATCGAATAGGAACCAACTGAAAATTAAGTGATCAGAAGCGATATCTGTTATGAAAACTAATATTTCTGTTGTCGCAACTGGAAATATTCGTCTGAACAATCAGTGATATTAGAACTCGGTTGAGGCAACTGAAAATAATTGACTATACAGAAGCTTCATAAAGGAATTTTTCTATTCCTACAACCGAGTTTTTGTTTGATCTTTGAGCAACCGAAAAATTCGGTTGCACCAATGGAATTTTGTCCGTATACTTTGTATTCTATTCGTTATCTTTAATAGCAGTAAAAAAATTTATCCTAAATAGTAAGCACACTATTATATAATATAATTAGCTTACTATTATATAATATAATTGCTATTATTATATAATATAATACTACTGTGTATGTGCGTCTATGAGAAAAGCAAAAAGACGGTATATTTGTTGTGTTTCTGAGTAGCGATGAGCAATTGTGTAAGTATCGGTCTCGTTGCATCACTTGAAATCATTTGCAAAGGAACTGCTGCGTAAATGAATTTACTAAAGTGGTTTTTGGTTGAAAAAAACAGCAATTTCTGGTTTTTACGAACCAAGTTTAATAAATACCAACCATAGTTTAATGCGTTCATACAAGGCCTAAGAAATAGAATATTGATACAAAAACTTATTATGATTGTTAGATGGCAATCATTTTTGGATTTTGGCGTCATTATTCCTCTAACATTGCACTATTATTATTTAATATGAGAGTGTTGCGATTTTTTATAATTTCATACACTGAGGATCCAAACACTGGGAGCAAAACATA
The DNA here is from genome assembly GCF_010583005.1 of Odontomachus brunneus. Lineage (NCBI taxonomy): Eukaryota > Metazoa > Arthropoda > Insecta > Hymenoptera > Formicidae > Odontomachus > Odontomachus brunneus. The sequence continues at coordinate 587,121 of NW_022639629.1, read as the reverse complement.
TGTAATTTACCAGGTTTGTAAATATGAAATCGGAATTTGCCCATAGATGACCCTAGCTGTGTAGTTACCAATGTAGTTACCGTCAAACCGCGTTATTGGCGCCATTTCCTTGTTGACATCTCTGACAAAGATTTTCAACTCACAGCAATATAAGTTTCATACAACAGCATAGTTTGTAATAGCGTTGAACATGTCGAATTTTGTGCCTGAAAACTACGATTTGCCGACAGCATTGATTTTCTGTTACCATTTGAAGAAAACTGCTGCAGAATCGCATCGAATGCTTGTCGAAGCTTACAGTGAGCATGCTCTTGGTAAATTACAATGCTTTGAGTGGTTTAAAAAATTCAAAAGTGGCGATTTTGACGTGAGAAACGAAGAACGTGGAAGACCACCGAAAAAGTTTGAAGACAACGAATTGCAAGCATTGTTGGATGAGGATGACACTCAAACGCAACAACAACTCGCGGATCAATTAAATGTGACACGAGAAGCCATCTCCATACGTTTGAAAGCCATGGGAAAGATCCAGAAGATGGGAAAATGGGTTCCACATGAACTGAATGAAAGACAGCAGGAAAACCGAAAAACCACTTGCGAAATGCTGCTCGCCAGGTACAAAAGAAAGTCATTTCTCCATCGAATTGTGACTGGCGATGAAAAGTGGATATATTTTGAGAATCCTAAGCGTAAAAGATCATGAGTAACTCCAAGAGAACCATCGACATCGACTGCAAGGCCAAATTGCTATGGACGGAAGACAATGCTTTTTGTTTGGTGGGATCAGAAGGGTGTGATCTATTATGAGCTGCTAAAACCTGGCCAAACCGTTAATACTGAACGCTACCGACAACAAATGATCGATTTGAATCAAGCTTTGCGTGAAAAACGACCAGAATATAAAAAAAGGCAACACAAAGTGATTTTGCTTCATGATAATGCACCATCACACACAGCAAAACTGGTCAAGGAAACGATTGAGGCGTTTAGTTGGGAAATACTTTCGCATGCGGCTTACTCACCAGACTTGGCTCCGTCCGATTACTATTTATTTGCATCGATGGGACACGCACTTGCTAAGCAGCGCTTCACTTCTTACGAAAATGTACGAAAATGGCTCGATGACTGGTTTGCCTCAAAAGAGCAACAGTTTTTTTTGGCGTGGCATCCACAAATTGTCAGACAGGTGGGAAAAATGTATAGCTAGCGATGGGCAATACTTCGAATAAAATATTTTTTATCATTTTCATACAATAAACGTGTATTTTCTACACAAAAATTCCGGTTTCATATTTACATACCTGGTATTTTACAATGTGTCATAATTTCATACAATGTTATAATTTTCGGCCGATCAACGACGTTACTTGCCTTCCTATTTTTCTACTTACAAACTAAATTCGATTCTAAGAAAGTCTGTTTTCTTCAATTAAAACGTGTTTGATTCGTTTATTCTCAGTTATTCGACCAAACCTTTCTTCGTTTAATATTAGAGCGATACATGAATATAAGAAAAATATAACTTAGTATATAAGTTTTTCTTTATTCGCGGTTCAAAGCCATTGAACAAGTTTCTCACTTCTTTAAAAAATTATTGCTACATACGTTTTTTATATTCTTTATTTTTTGAATTTTCCATACTTTCTTAAAATTTTTTTTACATTATAAATATATTGTAACCGGGTAAGACTATTATGGTACTTTCTTGATTAACGAATGTTTATATCTCCAAGAAGAAGTCTCTGCATTTGCGAATAAACGTTCATGACAAAGTGCTACAAGAAAGAAGGAAATCTCGTCACATGACTGATAAATATCAATTTATGTCACTTTAAAAAATTAAATAATTTTCTTCTGATTTTAATAAATTCGTCTCTTAAGGGGTTAAAGGAATTGGACAAGTCTATAACGCGTAATCGCGTAACGGATCTCGCCGCCGCGTTCCCTGCGCTCGCAGGTCGTCCTTTTTATCAGCTTACACGTGTGAACGGTACTTAAAAGAAACCGCGCGCATACACACTAACACCCATGAGCAATCATTCGATAGGGGGGTGGGCCGCAGTGTAAACAATTTAGGCATCAAGAATAGCTCGATTGTCTATATACCTGGTTATAACAAGACCTTAAAGGTTGCTCTCGAGGCGGGGTGGCTCAATTAAAAGCTCTTACCCGTCGGGGGACCCACACCCTGCTCCAACATAATAAGCTTCTCTTACCCTCGTCTGTATATAATCCCTGACCAGGATACATCGTGTTATACACATTTTTTTCCTGCGTGTGTGTTCCGCACTTTTGACGCGCTGGCAAATGGTCGCTTATTGTGTAAAGCGCAGAGCCGTAGCTACCCGGATAGAAATTAATCAGGCCAGGCCCTAAGTATGTAGTGACTCTAGCCAGGGATGCCCCAAAATAGACATGCTTTCGTAAGACCCATATATGGTCAAGATAGATAAATTCTGAAAAGAATTTCATAAATAGGCCATGAACTGATGTTGATATGGATGCCTCAAAATAGATATATTTTTGTAGAGCTCAGATAAGGCCAAAATAGGCAAATTCTGAATAAATTTTGTGAATAAGTCATGAATTGATGTTAACGAAGAAGCCGAAATTAAAACAATCGTTAGCTATATGTTGATTATGGCCTTTTTGGAGCATTTAGGAGATGTCCAAATGGATCATAATCAGCTCCAAGCAAGCTACGCGATTGTTTAATTTTTTACCGGACCCAAACTTGTGTTAATAAACTTTAATCAGGAATAAGTTTCTCAAATGATTTCAGAGAAGAAACAATTATTCATCAATAGTTAATGATCGATAATTATAAGTATTTTTCTCTATAAGTGTTACATTATGTTCTAAACAGTTAACGTAAGTATGAATTTTAGTATTACATTTTTTGTGACTTTGAATAAAAAATATAAATGGATAAATTAGAGAAAAGAAGCAAAACGATATTCGATATTAATAATAACAATAGTACTATTATATGAAATAACAACAGTATTATTATATAAAAGTATTATATACAGGATGATCCAGATTTGTCTTTGCAACATTCGTAAAATGGACGTAGAATGAATTGCGTGCTTTTTGTAAATAAAGATAAATACGAGCGAAAGAGCATTTGAGATCACTTAAGCATACTTGTAAAATTTTCTATCCCCTGACGATCCGTAAATAGTTGTATAATAAATGATAAAATAAAACATGCAGACAAAATAGACGCATTTCATTATTTATCATATAACTGTTTATTGATCATTAAGGGAAAGGAATACCTTTCGGATAATTTTACAAGTGTACTCAAGCAATGCTCTTTCGTCTATTTATTTTTATTCACGCAACTTTCGTCAGCATGTAATTCTTTGCTTCTGACATCACAAATCCTAAATAGTAGAAGTACAAGGAACCTTAATATCTCGAGATTTATTGCGAATATCGCAAAACGGTATGGCACTTTTATGTTCACCTCAATCCGTTCTACGTTTCCACAAACATTGTGAAGACGAATTTGGGACATTCTGTATAAAATAAGAAAAATTGTAATAAAAATTATAAGATTATAATAAACATGCTAAGAGAAAATATTTAATTTATTAATACCTTAAGTAAATATATCAGAACAGAGCCTCAATACGTGATTACACTCGGAATTCAATGAAGTATATCAAGATCGGACCTAATCAAATTTACAAGTTTAGACACTAATTTATAAAAACGTTATATCTCTGTGTAGAATCTAAGTGTATTTGTTTTTATAGCGCTTTAACAGAAATAGAGTAAAACTGTCTAGGCCCTTTTTAATTCCCGTTTTAAATTTCTACCCAGGCACGTATACATTTCGCGACGTAATAATTCGCACGAGCTTTTCTCTCTTTTCTCTTTCTCTCTTTGCTCCACGCTTACGAACGTAGTCGATGAGTACAGTGAATAGATAATCCTTAATTGTAATAATATTCTTGGAGCTCGTCGCCGGATAAAACCATATACCAGTTTCATTGGTCGTTAGCGTTATTACCATTGTCATCGTGAAGATACAATGGGACTTAGAATTGTTAAGATTACCGTTAAGATTATGCGAGACTCACGATTTAAGGTGATCTTGCATATGTTTTACTTTTGATATTGCACGAGAAGGGAATTGTGATTGTTGTCATTCTCCCAAAAGAGATATACATCTTGTATGCATCTTGATTTGCGTGCTCACGGGAAATTGAGTAAATTCATAAATCATAAATTCAATAACGAGGTTCTTTAGTCATGACAATACTGCCAAAAATATCATACTTGTATCAAAACGATATTTCGGTATTTCGAATGTGATGCATGTAAATTTGACTTTAATTATCTCAGATATGATCAATTTTTCTCTAATGGCACACTCGTTTGTGAAACGAGTTTGAAAACTCGTTCTTCGAGGCTGATCATCCTCTTAACACTTTGTGTGATAAATTAAGATTTAGATATTCTAGATGTAAATCTGGACAACGTCGAGTATAGTTTTTTAATCGGTTGTAAATATATAAAAATTATTCTTCCAAATAATGTTCTTTTACTTCGCTTGTTTTCCGGGCTTAAACCGCGATTTCTTTGTATTTGGTTCCGAACATTTCGTGAACATTTCAGTTCACTTTTTCATAGAATAGAATGACTTGAAACTACCATTTCCCTACGAGATGTCTTCTTTTATAACAGAAGGGATTCTAGTGATTTGGAATGGAGGGTAGGCATAGTGGAAGGAGGAGGAGAAGTCAGGACAATGATAGGAGCAAGGATGTTGTCATTGATCTCCTGTAGAATTATCCCACGCCATGGATAAATCATTCTCGAAGAACTAGGACAATGATTTATCAAATAGAACTGGATTTTAGTCCACTGTCCTTGTTAAGGTTATTTAAGTATTTATAAATTTCTAATAATTCTCTATTTGATAATGCACATTGTATTATATGTTTTAGCCTAACTGCTGATTGATGTTCTTTTAGACATGTGCCATCCTTCCGGTTTCTCCTATGTATACTTTGCCTCATAAACATAGGATTTTGTAAATTTCTGGTGTGTTTAATGGGAGTAATTTGTCCTTTAAGTTATTAAAGGATTGTTGAGTTTTAAGTTAGTCAGTTTTTGTAGATTGTCTTGTGTTTATATTGTATTTGTTTAATATTCTGCCGATTTTATTTGTGACTTTTTGTATGTATGAGAGGAAAGTAATTGGTGTTTTTGTTTGTTCTGTGTGTCTACTTGGTTATAAGTAACCGTTTTGGTTTTAAAAAACACAATAGTTAGGCTCTAAAATTAAAATAAAAAAAGCAACAATAACAAGCCCGTTTTGGTTTTGTGTTTTCTGATTGTCCTTTCTATCTGTTCAGATATCTGTTTCGTCGAAGGATGTTCCTTAACTCCTTCGTTTTTTATGTTGTTCTACTCAAAACAGATGATGAAGGCTCTATATATTAGAAAATCGAGGACTGGCAGTGACGAGTGATAGAGTGATGCATGAAGGTATTGGTATTAGTATGTTTTCCTGATATTTAAGGGAACCGTCTGATCTTTTTGTGACTAAGACATCCAGGGGTGTGTTCCGATTCCTCACCCGGATGGAAAATTGGAACGCAGTCTTGGAAAGGGAGTTTTGTTCTACTTCCATTGTGAAGGTAATGTTAATGATATTCTCTTAATTTAATAGAACTTGTTTCTTCTAAATTTCACAAATATCACACTCTGCACTGTCACTTCGTCATAACCGATTATTGCATATACACATCAACAATGGCTTTTACTTTTCTTTGGAAGCGTTGCAATTGCATTCGATACAAAGCGTGCAAACCAATTTTCAACTGAATAGTCATATATAGATCGTGTTTCCATCAATATACTGTTAAAATTTCAAAAATTCCTGAAAATGGATTGAAAGAATTGAGAAAATATATTCACGAGCCAACTACTTTAACTTTTGCTTTCACTCGGCGAGATTACCGGCGCGATTTGCCGCGCCAAGGTTGGCAACTTCGCGTTAGTAAGTGAAACAGTAATGATATGGCGATACACCCTTTGAACAAATATTGTTCTTACGAAGGTATTTTAACGAGAGAGAGAGGCGTGAGGCCAATGTCTGGCACGGGATATAGTCTAGAGCGCGACCATCGTTACGGTAATGGTTTCACGGACTTGTTTCTTGTTATGCGGCTCGTCTTCTCTCTTACGTCCACCTCGCGCTCTTCTGATCTCTCCTAATTCAATTTGGCATAGTTCGCACATACGAGCCGCCGCCACCGTCGTCTCCGTCGTTCTCGTTGTCATGTCGTTGCCGTCCGACTGCTTCTCGATCAGATTTATATCTCTTGCGCTCCACTTGGGAACTGGAAAGTTTCATTGCGGTCTCGCAGCTCCTCCAGGTCATTGTCTAACGTCAGCTCGTAAACCCGCGCCGTCCTCGTCCTCGTCGTAGTCGTCGTCGTCGTTGTCCTCGTCGAGTGTATTCCCGCGGAAAGCCGGGCAGCGCGTATCGAGCCGGTTATATTCTACCAATTCAATTCGATGCGATGCCGACGCGTCCTTTATAGCAGCGACTCCGGCCGGCATCGTCGCCTTCCCGAGCCGCCACGTGCGATCGAACTTCGCCCAAAGTAAAGCAGTTAGCTGCGCGGCGGTGCGCGCCGCCGAGACCATTCATTTCTCCACGCCGCGCGGACTGCCCGGGGAGATAACGCGCACGCTGGCAGCAATTTTCTCTGTCGCGTTTTCATTACCCACCTTCATTACGTAAATCGAATAACATTTGCGTGCTTATGCGTCGCGTTCCACGCCGTCGTATAATGAGACGTTAAACTCTGTTCCGTGGCCGGACTTTTCGCGTGTAGTAGACCACGAGAGACTTCCGAGGGTGTGTGTTTTGTGTGTACACGCGTGTTTATATTCATCGAGTATGAAGTATTCCGACCATCGCAATTTTTTGGCTCCTTTGTTGGAGTTTTCCTAACATTTCTTTCAATAACGGTATGATACATTAATAGTAACGGTATGATACATTTTCGTTTGCGTTGGTCTGAATACATTTTTTCTGATAAAGTTGAAAGCGCATCCAATAGTCAAAATTGCGAGTTACTGCTTATGGAATTGGTGTATGACAGGAGTCGAATTGAGAGTACATATATTTACGATGTAAATACTGGACTTTTACGTACGTTTTTTATTGAACGTTTATTAGATAAGAATATATAATAATTAAAATATTTACGTTTTTTCTGAATTTTCTGTTCCAGTTGTGACGTCGAGTGTCTCATATATTGTTTTTGTCGTAACGAATTATCGGTATAGCAATATATGAGATACCCAACGTCACAACATATTATTATTGGCATCCTTAGTTACTGTTATTATAGAAAATTCTTAAACACAACCAGTAACTTCTGTTCGCAGTTTTAGTTGTAAAAGTTTCTTTTTTGGAGTCATAGGATGCAGGAAAGAAACTTAAACACAATATTAATCGTAAGAAAAATAAGGTTTTTCAAGAATGCCAACTCGAGTCGAGATTACTTTTGACCTCTATATTCCATTTAACGTCTACTTTTAATACAAATTAGATGAATTATTCAAAAGATATTTAAGAGCATATACTGAAAGTAATAACGAAAGTTCATAGTTAGTTAATTTTAGTTAAGTTAACCCATTAACCCCCAAATGTGCTGAAATTTTACGTTAATTTGAGCCATTTATTTTATACGGAAATGAGGTCTGTTGTTTATAAAGAATACCATTCTTACCAATTTCAATGTCGCTTTATCGAATAGCGTTGAGAAAATAAAAAAAAATCGCAATTTATGCACAATTTTTGCAAAATAAAATTGAAAAACCCATGTTTTTAAGACTAATTTTTTTTTCTTTCGCTATTTTCTCCATAAAAACGTGTTAAACGTGTAAAAAATTGTTTTACTGTGTAATTACTATGTAAATTACTATGTAATTTTTTTTTAGTAATATTGACTCTACAACAATTTCGATAACCAAATATAAACGAAAATTTGAATTAAACGCTTCAAATCGACCGCCATTTTGATACTGCTATGTTTGTTGAAACAAATATCCATGGCATATTTTTTAAGTTAAAGTGTCGGGAACACGTTTTAGACATTTTCCCGAGCGATATTAACACGTTTTTATGGAAAAAATAGCGGAAGAAGAAAAAATTAGCCCTAAAAACATGCGTTTTCTTATTTTATTTTGCGAACATTTTGCATAAATTGCAATTTTTTTAATTTTTTCAACGTTATTTGGGCGAGATTGGTAGGAATGGTACTCTTTATAAACAACAAACCTCATTTCCGTAGTAAAATAAATGGCT
>NW_022639629.1:577865-578767 GCF_010583005.1 Odontomachus brunneus | reverse complement strand
AATGTTGAAGAAGTGCGAGAATGGGTGGACGAATGGATTGCTTCGAAACAAACATCGTTTTATCGAGATGGTATCGCCCAGTTGCCAGAAAGATGGCAAAAAGTTGTAGAAAGTGATGGAAAATACTTTCATTGAAATAATTTAAATAAATTTTTTACAATAAATGCTTTTTCTCAGTATTTTTTGGGCGGAAACTAAGTTAAGATCCTAATAACATAAAATTTCAACACATTTGGGCGTTAATTGGTTAATTTGGACGTATCTCTTTTAAAAACATGCATTGCCGTAAAGATACAATTGAATTCGTAAATTTTCTAGTTTTCTGCACACATTTTTAATGAAAGGTTTTACGAATTATGGCTTTAACATTGGATATTAATATTGGTCAACAAGCGAAGATATTTGACAAGTTTTGAAACACAGTGCATTGACAAGTTTGAGCGTAAATCGTCTGAAGAAATAAAGAAGCTCAAAAGATCTCGTAAAGTAGAAAAATTGGCTTTGCACGTGGAAAAGGAAAATATCCTATACGACACAAGAATAGCAAATTAAGAGTAAGAACCGCAAAAGACTATTATCCCCCTATTGAAATTGCATTGAAAACTTGAAACGGTTTTTCTTGAAACGGTTTCGCAAGTTAGTTACTGTGATATTTTAGGACAGAGATATCTGATCGGCTCCTACTTTTACAAATGTATAAAGTAGATGTCCTGTTATCGTCTTTACTGCAATGAAGTTGATATCTTTAATACAACAATCTTTAAAGATTACCAAAACTGAAAAAACTGGCCAAAAACAATTTTTTTCTTTTAAATTATGCTGTTTTGTAAAAAAATATTATCTTTATATATATATATATATATATATATATATATATATATATATATATATATATATATATA
>NW_022639629.1:557023-577855 GCF_010583005.1 Odontomachus brunneus | reverse complement strand
TATATATATATATATATATATATATATATATATATATATATATATATATATATAAACTGTCTCTGCCAGGACTCGAACCCTCGAACTTTTTTCGCAACATATAAAATAAATCTATTCGAGTCATCGGTTTAATGGGGATTTTTGGGGATATAAATATATATATAAAAATTTGGGACTCAAGGATCGGTCTAAGTATGGAAGGTTGATTCGCCATGTACGATGATCGAGAAAAAATTCTGATACGTGCGCTTGACATGCTTGACATATTATCCTCCCACTATCATATTAATATTATTAAAATAGTATTAATATTTAATGGCACTAAGGCATCCGTGCTTGGCTCCTTATAGGCTTTTCAAATATTTCTGTTATATAAATATTCTTTACATTTTTATCTGACCATTTTATAACAATCATTATAAGTAGAATTATTATGAAAGAATATTATAAGTAGTTTATTATAAAATAATAATAAATACATAATGTGATATTTATTATGATTCAGAAATATCAATTTGTTATACAAACATCAATATTCAAGATGATTGAAAAGAACAATATCATAAAATATATAGAAAATCTATGTTGTACGGTTTCGGTGCATGATAAGTCATATAAATCAATATAGGAATTCTATCCATTTCAATCTTATCCAATCATTTCTTATCAAATATTTTAAGCAGGAATGTCATGTCTAATAAAATATCTGCCTAATCTAATCTTTATTCAACACTTTCCGCCACTTTTCAAGGCCCGTATTATGAAACTATTCGGAAAGATTTCCGATCAAAATCGTTTAAATATTCCACAGATTACATTGCGTTTTCTAGGAAAAACGGAATAATTTTGACTGGAAACTGTTTTCGAATAATTTCATAGTACCTGCCCAAATATTCTGTGTGTGTAAAATGACTCATAATTGGAATTAATGAAATCGACGATCTGAAGAACTTTTACAAGCTCCCACATTTTCCGTCGTGTTCTCCAGCATTAGCCGACATTGCGCGCTCAATATCGAGCAGTCTCTCCGACGAATACGCGGAAAATTCTCTTCCTGAGACTTCCTCGTTATTGTTTTTATCGTTAGAACAATATTAGAATAAAAACTTGAGGACTCGCGCGATTGTCCGACGAATCCACGCGGAACGTGGATTCGTGGAACGAAGGACTTGAAGGACGTCGTTTAGGAAATATTATCGAGTTGACGTCGCGCCGTTGTTAAACGCGATGAAATTTGCGCGGAGAGCTGTTACAATCGGAGCTGCTTGGAACTTTTGTTATTTGGTCATTAAGAATAGAGAAATTAAATTTACACAATAGATGCGCAGTCACCGCGGTAATATTTCAAGTTTTAACATTCCAACGTGAATACTGAAATTATACTGAAATTGCCAAGAGCTTCTGAAGAGTGCTTTTGACCTGATTTTTAATATGCGTGTATATTAGTGTATGTATGTGTGTGTATGCATGTGTGAATTTATCGTGTTCTTTTAGTGGTAAATTATATAGAATATTTATGTTGCGTGGTGGGTTAAGCTCTCGTGGTCTACGTTTAAGCCGAAATTTCTTCTCGCCTTAACAATGCCTTAATTCGTAACGAATATCATATATATATATAATTATATATAATTAGGGACTGTCTCAGACTGTCTTCCGCAATTTTTGTGGAAACGTAGTACGGATTGAGCTGAAGTCTCATACCATTTTGCGATATTCGAAATAAATTTCGAAATATTAATTAAAAGATTATTGAATGATTACGCGTGATGTAGTGAATAATCTATAGTGACGTCATCTGCTGTTGTATATTTATATATTGAGTGAAACCGAACAAAAAAATCCTAATTTTGCAAATGACCACATCGATTTTTAGGTATTAATTAAAGAGGATTTGTGCATTATCGCGCACAATCATATAACAATTTTCTTTCATTAATAAGTAAAAATCTACGTTATTTACAAAACAATAGAAAACTTTCTTGCTCAATTTGACTTAACGTACAAGCACATAACAGTATATATCGTTATTACAGCTTATCTATCATATCACGCATGATTCACTTCTTTAATTAATATTTCGATTATTACTGCGAATATCGCAAAACAATATGGGACTTTTATGTTCACCTAAATCTGCTCTACGTTTTCACAAAAATTGTGAAGAAGAGTCTAGGATATTCTGTATATATTTTTTTCGTTTCGTTTGCCTCTTTCCCTCCTCAGTCTTTTTATCAATGCTGCAATTATAACGCGTAGTATGACAAGCTACGTCGCGTTATCCGTTTAAAGGGCTATTGTTCGCGAAAGAAAGGAGAAGAAGGGACAAATTTTTTTTTCCTTTCCGTCGTCCTATTCAATATTTGCTCAGCAAATACCGCGAAATGGTCGAAATATGAGCGAATGTGCGCGAAAAATTGGCAAGAGAGATTATGTATGGAGTTTCTCGTTGTCATTTGTCCGATAGTCGACAGTCATTAAAAAACAGTTAGATGCAGCTAAATTGGCAATTTAATCATTGGAACTGCGTCGCGGGAGGCTGGGAGAGATTAACGTTCTCTGGCGCACTATTAAATTTCCAGCTTAGTCGTGAGTTATTATCCGCAATGACGTCCGTGAACTGGACATATGGCTCGCGCGGCTAAATGCAAACTAAAACGATAATCCCACTATTTCGATATCATCAAAATTGTAGGCGCGATAAGGGAATCATACACTCGTTTGCGAGACGATTTGAACACTTCTTTTTTTCTAATGAAAGTACGAATACATTAAATGTCCAGGATTGCAAGGTACTATTAATGAGCCTGCGCGGTAATTCATTGTGACAAGAACTGAAGTGATAATATATGAGACATCTGACATTACTATAAATTGCAACAAAGAATTCAGGAGAAATATGAATGAAGAGAATTTTACACTAAAAGTTACTATAGAATTTTATAATCGAGATAATAAATTGACATTTTGTACTAATTTATTATCTTTTCATTTTATAAGTGTTATTAACACTCTGTTGCTCTCGTATGGCTAACGAATGTTAATGCTCTTGTATAAGCAAAATTCCTCGTCTGTTATTGATTAAATTTAAATGAAAATTGAATTATTACTGTATTAATACAGTTTCATATAAACATGACAATATATGAGATATTTGACATCAATTGTAATGGAGAATCCGGAAGAAACGTAAATGAAGAGAATTTTAAACTAAAAATTACTATAGAATTTTATAATAAATTGATATTTTTTACAAATTTATTATTTTTCCATTTATTATCTTTTCAAGTTTACAAATTTATTCTAAAAATTACGGACAACCTTTCTGTCCATAAAAGTGTATATCCATTTACATAACAGTTTTCATACCTTTTCTCAGGTAAAGTTAGTATCACGCAAAATAGTCACGATTACGAGCCACTGTTCACAGGCTTGTGTGGTATGACAATCGATTATGACAAGAGTCAAAGTAACAATAACGGAGTAAATATCGGTCTTTCATTATAATTTTATCCGGTACATAAATATATGATAAAGATACTTGCATTTCTTCTGAATCCTCCATTACATTTGTCATGTCAGATGTCCCGTATTCTGTCACTTAAACTCCTGTCATAACCGATTATCGTGAGAGTTCCTCAGGTTCCTAAGTCGATGATTGAATGGATATCGATGATGATTTTTCAAATCATTCGATTTGATAACGACTAGATTCTTTATTGATCTTTAATAGAAGATCGACATTTTACCGACATTGTATCGATGTTACATCCAGGATAGATCCACATGATATTTTATTGATATCATATCGATATTTAATTGATATATAAGTAATATGTAATAGATAGTCCCTTGTAAATAGATGGTATATCGTAAAATTATAACTAAAAATTTAATTGATACATGACATTTATTATATTATTACACAAAAGACATTAGAAAATAAAGAACATATTAATTATATTTGACCATTTTTCATGAAGTACTAAATAATATCATAAAATTTATAAAAAAGAAACCAGAAAAAATAATATTATATCTTTAAAAAAACTAGTTGTGCACTATAAATAAATGTATCAGTATGTAAAATATTTTTTGATGTATCAAAAAGAAATATAAACATATTATCTGTACCCTATTTCTTTATATTTTTATTAAACAGAGTATCCAGTAATAAACATAATACCACTAATGAAACATATAAAGGAAGATTAATATTGCATGAACGATAGATATGCATAATATTTTGTCAATGTCGAGTCGACATTTATATATCAATTTGATATATAGAAGATATAATTTGATATATAGAAGATCTTATAGGTAACGACCTATTATTGGTAATTTAGTTTATCTAGTAGATATTATATTCAAATCAAGTCGATATATGGATATGTTGATTCGATTTTAGTACGATATAAGTTGAATAATGACTAGATCATCGACATCTACATAATATCCTTCAGATATCTTGATGAAATCTTCAAAATATCAAATTAATAATTAATTATCATGATCTCAACTTGATTTCAATACAATATTGAGCAGATTTTTCATCGACTTGTCGTGAGTGATTCGCAATCATGACCATATGGTGGTTTTAATTTCATTGGAAAAAATATATGAAAGAGATATTTCGATTATTCGTTGTCGTGTACGTCATGACGATCGATAGTGGAACCGCGCAAAGGTAAAAGACTTCAAGCGTGCTTACGTCACCGTGCGTCTAAAATTTATTGTGACCGATATAATCATCGTCGCGAGATCGTGCTTTTGATATTTCCGTCGGGATAGTCAAATAATCCGCGTACGCGAATAGAACGCTCGCCAAAAATAGACCGGCTGATACTTCCGAGATCTTTGAACTTCCGTGATCTGCGAGAAAAAGAAAAAGGAAAAAGGAAAAAGATCTTCGCGCAAATTTCGAGCGAAAGCGGGCCGATTCCGCAATTTTCCGCGTTAACGCTTTCCCATTGGTAACGCGAGTTCTCGTTTGAGAAATCGTGTTATCGTTTCGCTCTTTTCACTTTAGATTAAGAACAGCTTATCTTTCTCTCCCTCACAAATTTTCTTAACATGATAGAATCTTGAGCATTACACTACATCGTTTATTCAGTTGTCTCTCTTTCTGGAAGAGAAATTAAAAACTGCGCGGTTTCTCTCAAATATCCCGCTTGAGTTTCGACGGCGGCTAAGTTCTCGATTAAGCTACTTGAAACTTAAGTAGTACAAGTCAAGCTGATTGCTTTCCCAGGCACTCTCAGGATTTCTGGGAGACCAGTGCGCGCGCAACTTCAACGTTGAGGTTGTTTAAAGTATTAGATCGTGTTTTTCTTTCGTCACTCATCACTCGTTCAATCGATTCATAACAGTCCATATTAGTGATAACCTTCTTTATCGAATAGGTGCATAACACGAACAAACTATATACTTATGATATCATTAGTCATGTCAATGTTTTCAAATATATCTATGGGATAATATTTTGGGTCAATGTTTTCTTTTATTTTTTTTTAATAGATAAGCTATAATCGAGTTTAAAATATTTCACACACACACACACACACACACACACATATTTTGCAAGACTTTTCTAAAGTTAGCATATTTCAAGATATTGTCTCGGAACTTATCGGATTTAACGATATAAAAAGAACACATATTACAAATAAATATATATGTTGCTTTTTAGGAGTATTGTCCAATATTTTAGAAGTTAACTTTTGAGGTTATTTTATGAAAAACAGTTCATACGAACATATAATATCAAAAGTCTTTTATTTCAGAGATACGAAGTGTTAAAATTTCTATAAAATTATTTTCTTAATGGCTTTTAAACAAAAAGAAATTTTTTTTTTCAAACTCGGACTAGTAAATAGAAAAAATATTACTTTCACTTTTCACTTATAACTATTGTTTTGTAAGAAGTCAATGACGTAAAAATAAAGCTTAGGTAGCACTATATGGTTACTGCTTCGATTTTGTGTAGATACTTGTATGGACTTGTAATGGATACAATCAAATTTCTCATCAGTTAGATTTTTATTGTTTCATTAATTATTTACAAAAAAGTACTGTTGATTAATTTCGATAAAGCTATTATTATTTATAATAGCTAAATAGCTATATAGCTATTATTTATAATAACTAAATAGCTATTAAATAGCTATTATTAATAGCTATTATTATTTAGAGGATATTTTTGCTTTAATATGGAATTTTTAACTATAATTCCGAAACCTGCAACTTTGGAATAAGGCATTTCGAGATTATATTCAAGGAAACGCTTTTTCCATAAAATGACCTTAACAATTCATTTATAAAATATTGCAACTTAAGAACTTAAGAAACACCTTGTACACTTGTGAACTCGTAGTCACAAGACTTTTTTTCAGGGTTGGATGTAAGTTAAATAATAATATATTAGTTAAGTAATAAAATGGTAAAACTCCTGTTTAGAGGACCCCCCTCAGATGACCTTGACTTTGTTATAGAGGTCACGCTCTTGAGTGATCTTCTGAAGGTTTTAACAGTCGTTGTTTGTTAAAAAGTTATTAACAAAAAAAGTTGTATGAAGATAATGTAATTTTTCAAGATTGTTCTATAAAATACATACTTTTTCTTTCACTTTTGTAAGAAATTCTCACTCTTTAGCTTAAGTACAACAGACTTGGCCCCCTCTCGCCGTGGTGCAGGGGCGTAGCCCCCCAGTTATACGGCTAGAGACAGGCATCTTTTTTATTAATATCTCAGAAACTATAAGCGACCGCCATATAGCCATGTTTATATTATTGAAATATGGTAAAAAATAAAAAAGTGTCTAGCCATGTAACTGGGAAGCTATCGAGCTTAAGCTAAAGAGTGAGAATTTCTCATAAAAGTGTGAGAAATAGTGTGTATTTATAAAACTTAAAATATGATAGGAACACACGCACACACCGCGAGCCCGCCCTGTCGGGCGGGCGAGCGCCCTTGCTGGCGAGCAATGTGTGTGTGTGTGTGTGTGCGCGTATGCGTGTGTGTGTGTGTGTGTGTGTGCGTGTGTGTGCGCGCGCGCGCGCGCGTGTGTGTGTGTATTAACGGTACACAGTATCGAGAAATTGTTATATATTTTTTTAACTTCTTTCGTCAATAACTTTTTAATAGACAATGAGCGACAGCTGAAACCTTCTGAAGGTCACTCAGGAGGGTGGTCTTTATAACATATGTCAAGGTCAAGGTCATCTGAGGGAGGTCCCCTAAACAGGAGTTTTACCATATTTTTTGCGTAATTAACTTTTTAATTATAATTATAATTTTAATTTGAATAATATAAAATATAATGAAAAGATTTTCAGAAAAAAGTGTTTTATAAGAAAATCCGGAGATCAGAATTCCATACAAAAAAAGAACGCTGAAACTCAGAGAAACGAAAAAAATTCTGCTGACAATATTTTTTATTAGTTTATTTTATATTGTAGGAGAAATCAAATCTAGATGGTCCCAAGGATATTTTGCTCATATACTTTTTTTTTATCTTGAGAGAATTGTGGATACAAAATCATGGAATAGTTTCCGCGGAATGGAACATAGAGATACTTTTCCTGGAGTTTCATTACATAGAATTGGAATAATATTATTTATTAATTGAAATAATATTATTATATATAATTAAAAAATATAAAAAGCTGATTTAATAGTAGCAAAGTAAGTTTTTAAGCTTCCCGAAATTTTGTATTAATATTCTCCATTGTGAGTAAATAAAGTTAAGCGACGTGTTACTAGCTGGGATGAAATTTCTCGTAAGTGTATGATATATTGTTTCAGATAATAAAAACAATTTTCATTCATAAAATGATTAAAATCAAGTTTATGGGCGGACAAGATAATGTTAGCTCATAATTAAGGACCGGTAGAGGATGGCTGTGGAGATCTCTTGCGGAGACCCCGGAAATACTAACCAGGATACATATTTTATGTGTGGTTTTCTTTACTCTGCGCTACTAGGCAACTAAACCTAGTACCAGAGCAAGATAGTCGCGTTGCTGTATGTTTGTATTTTGTATTAAATAAAGTATTTGGTTAATAGGATCATGATGGACATTAAACACATAGAAGAAGGTTGCCTCTTATTATGTTTCTACAGTCAGTTATAATAATTAGTTGTCTGAGAAGTTGTAACTTTGAAATTCTGAAATATAGGGCATCCAGCCCCAATCTCCACTAAGCAGCCCGGAATGATCTTAATACTGATGAATTATTTTTTTTACATAAAAATATTAATGCATTTTACAATATAATTTGTTTAAGTTAAAAGTTGACATATTATAAAATTAAGTTAAATTAAAAGTTATCAACTCTTTAACTCTTTGACTTAACTTTTAATTGATTAACTAGTTATTATCTAATTTTGTTTTATTCATGTGATTTTATATATAACATTCTGTAAAACTATACTTTAGGCTAATTTCTCCTACTAAATAATAATTACGTTTATATTTCATATTTCATAGCTTTCAAAATTCTCGAAAAATTGATATATTTTAGAATATTGTCTTAGGATTTGTCGGTGTCGGGTCAGCGACATCCTTATCGAGTTAACACGTAATACGAATAACGTGCGCGATACGCGTGCATATGCGTTCAGTTCCGCACATGACAGGAGGCGAAACGCGTATCATCTAAATATACAATACGTTGAGCGATACTCCCAAAATAGCCCCCAACTACTGTGTTTGTTTTTGCAATGGCGACTATGCTCTCGCGTACAATTCCGTACGCACTTGATGCGGTGTTTGTTTACGCGTAAGAGCGCGTCGTAGGCACTACAGCGCGCTTTACCTCGTTGCCACGCCATGCGGCGAACACGCGCGAAGTCGAAACTGCGTAGTAAGGTGTATGTGGATTTTCTCAGAAGCAAATTGTGTCTTTGCGCGATGCGCGATGTATCGGCCGATGAAAAAGGAGCAAATCTCGATCGCGTAGTGATTTCTTTCCGATATCGGTGCGGGAAAAAGAAAAAGTCACGGGAGAAATTTTCAGGTGCGTATATGTGTGTGTGTGTGTGTGTGTGTGTGTGTGTATATATATATATATATATATATATATATATATATATATATATATATAAACATATATACACATATACATATAGAAAAATACATATTTCGTTTGAATAAACTTATTTAAACTATTCATAAATTTATATATGCATTATCTATCATAAGTTAAGGTTGTAAGGCAAAATGAATTTGTTAAAACGAACTCACATATTAAAACTTGCAATACATTTAAATTGAAATATTATGTAACTACTTGTGCAATTAGAAAAAGATTGACCATTAGAGAGCTGAGTTGAGATATATACTAAAGTTGACACTTTTTATATGTATTTCTTGAGATTAATGTGCTATACTTAATTTCTACTTTTTATATCCTATAGACTCTCTTTCTTTCTTTTTTCTCTAAAATTAAAATTTTAATGAAAAACTACTATGATATTAAAAACTAATATATAACCAATATTATATTTCAGAAAATTTCAGAATTATTGACCGTTTTGTTTGGAAAATACAGCAGTAGAAAGTTCATAATTTATAGTAATATTTGTGAGATACATGTACACATATTTAAACATTTATATATCTTTTTCTATCATTTCTATGCTTTCCTATTAGATTAACTGATGCACAAGTGAAGTATTAATGAGAAAAATAAAAACATAATATTTCTTTATTATATTTAATATCTAATGCTTAATATTTAATATTTAAATAATATTTTTCGTATTTGTAATATTATGTATACATACAGTGTATTTGACGATAATATAAATCTTTTGTGTGCGCTTAGATTAGATAAAATTGAACAAAAAATTCCTCTATCATTTTGCCAACAGCTACGCGAAACTTTAACTTAGTTATTAATTAAAGAAGATTGGTGAATGATCGCTTGTGATACTGTGAATGGAGTATTGTGGAAACAATGCCTATGCTGTGCTAATCAGCGCTGCTCGTTCGCCATTCTTCTTTAGTCAATCACCGCTCGACGCTCAATGTTTAACGCTCGAATAGAGTAACATTGCGTCAGGCGAGCGTCGAACGAGAAACGCTGGTCCGTAAAACAGTAGAGGAATTGTTTGTTTAATCTAATCTACACGTACAAGAAGTTTATATATTATCGTCAGACACCCTGTATATCCATTTAAACTTTGTCTTAAATTAACATTTATTATTTAAATAATGTAAATAATATAAATGTATAGAAACGGAACTTTGTTCCATAAATGGGAAATTTATGAATGATTCTCTTGATATGCTGCCAGAAAAACACGATAGTGAGTCTTACATTCTTCTTAAGATTGTTATCAAGAAAATATTTGTCACTGAGGATAATCATTCTTTAAAAGAAGGAAAGTAAATTGAACAATCACTTTTCTTAGTAGAATAATGTTTTTTGTGTGTAATCTCTCTGTCGGTTTTAACACTAAAACTACCAACAATTAACGATTTGTTTCTATCAGAGCTGTCAAAATGACCGATTTTTTAAGAGAAAGGCAAAGCAAGGCAAAGCAAGAGAAAGTTTATTTATTGTTTTTAGTTTTATTGAATGTCAATTAAAAAATATAAATAAAACCTTTATAAATTTAAGTAATTTTTGTAAGAAATTATAAACCCATTTTGATTATTTTGGCAATTCTAATATTAAACAAAAGACGGTATCGATAAAAAGAGATACAAGAAGTTTTTCGCGAGATCAATGATGTTGGATTGTGCTCAGGTAGGGCAACGATAACGTAATGCGATTTAAAAGCACAAGTACATTTAGCGCGTATCTCGCGCAAAATTATCAATGGTTTACTTTTCTCCCTCTTATCGCGCGTAATAAATAGTTAACGAAGTTACGGTTGTTCAGACGCGAGTTATATACATTCGCGTTAGATGCAAATGAGGAAAAGATCGTACATGCAAATGCCGGTCGGCGAGATGGATCCGAGTGCGAAGGGAGAAAGGGGACAATCTAGAATGATAATTCGAGCGCGGCAAAATCTGAGCGACACTTTATTTCTGCCCGTAGATATAAACTACGAATCACGCGTCGTCAGATCGAACGAGCTCGGTCATTACACGCGGGATATACGGAAGCGAAATAGAAATCCATGAAGACGCGTCGCTAATGAAAGGAACGTGCATCAGGCTGCTGCGCAGATTGCATTTATTGTCGCAAACACGCTTGTTTGATGATCCTCCTCGTGCGTCGAGATATTTCGTATAACATTCTTCTTCAACACATTAAACGCTTCGACATCGATACTATAATATTACCGCATCTCATCAAGTCACGTACACAGAAAAAAAGAATATTCTTGTTTGGGAAATATTTTTATTTTTGACATTTTAATCTTCAAATGAGATTATATAGCGTTTAACGAAGATTATTTGCAAGAATATATTTTATATGATTCAATGAAAAAAAAATCTGTGTTCTTATTATTAAAAAGTTAATTAGAATATGAACTTTTCATTCATTAGAAATTTAATCTGCTTATTATATAGAGTCAAACCAGTTTTTTCTTTGATATATTTTTGATATTCTTGAACAGAAAATAAATGCTTCTTTTATGTACATAATGATGAATTTTTATGAAATTTGTGATGAGTATATTTCAAGATTATTATCAAGAAAATATTCTTTATTGAAAATAACTATTACTTAAGAGAAAGAAATTAAAATAAAAAATCGCATTTTTTTAATAGTAGTATATTTTTCTGTATGAAAAAATTGATTTTTTTATATAATATACATAATATACATACAAACATGGTTTACCTAACTTAAAATGTAGAAGTTAGTAATTTTATGTTGTATTTGGTTTGTAATGTAATAAAATGATTGTGGTTGTGATACAATTAAAAAGTATAAATAAAAATATAAGTTTTTACCACATCTAGTGCCTAATTGTAGGAAATTTATATAAAAAAGGGATAAAAATTTATATAAGATTCGGGAGAATCTTCGGGAGAATCCGAATTGTGTCATTCGTGATTATAATAAGATACAGATTATGGAAAGTTTTATCCCTTATTTGTACGGTTTTTTAACGACCACATCTAACTCTGAAATTTATGAAAATATTTCGACACATTTCCGTATACAGAGGTGTTATATCCGCGAACTGATATTTTCGCAGTATCCGCGCTTACGTTAATCCCGTAAAACCTTTTGTGCACCCTTTTTATTGTGCTCTCTCCTTTCTTTTTCATCGACGCACATCGAGTGTTCGCGACGTATCACCTGTAAAATGAGCTTCAGAGCGACTGCAAAATGTTTCATCAAAGACAGCCTCCATTAATACGAATCGTCTCACGTCGTCTCGGAGGGATCGGGATCGGATCATGTCGGTGTTCAATTTCAAACGTCGTCGAACGACACGCATACACACACTATCCACCTTTTTCCCATGATAGGTCCGCGGTGCATGTGCGCGCCAGACTTCGTTCGATATTACATGAAGCAATTATTCGCGAGCGTGGGTCGCGAAAAATTAGATCGAGGCGATATGTCGAAGTGAAGCGAACTGTTGTCTTTGAAGTTTTATTTAAGGCGCTCGGCTTTTCGAGCGTGTTCCGCTTGAGACACTCGCGATCCGAATAATACGTGAATAAATCCGCAATATCGTGTGAAGCTTCGCAAAAAGATCGTAACCGATGAAATTCCTGCGCGAGAGAATTTATCACCGTGGAAAGTCTGTTTCTCTCTCTCTCTCTCTCTCTCTCTCATTTCACGAATAAATAGAAAATATTATGATATACTTTGGAGTATACAAAAGCTGAAAAATACAGTCTACATAAATTCGCAGGTATTATCGTAACATACGCGTTTATACGCATACATATCATACATATATACATATATATAGTCGCACATGTGCGCATCCAAATGCTGTAAGTTTAGAGACGCTATGACGTCATACGCCACAGATGCACACCACATGCAATCGCGAGTGCGCCGACCTCGGCTCCAACACAACCTTGCACAAACACCGAACTGCAGATAGTGACGTCATCGGCGAAGTCTCTCTCCGGTTTCCATGGGAACAATGACGTCGTACTTTTCGCGCGATGTATATGCGTTTTCGAAAAGGTCAATATTTCCGCGCGGAATACGTGAATAAAAGAATAAAAAGAATAATATCCAAGGAGAGAGAAGATTGTCGATAAACTCGTTCTCGTTTACCACTATAACTGCGCGTGAGTTTATGCACATTAGCGGATTTAATAATGAGAATATATTCGATCCGTTCTACGACGGTAGTGAAGCGAAATGTAAGATCGTAATGAAGCAAACGGATTAGGTCAACTCTGATTATACCGGCGAGCTTGAAGTGTTGACTCAACATCGCCTTCTCTTTTTCTCCTTCCTTTCCGGCTTCTCAGCTCTTTGCTCAACCTTCTGTCGTTTATCTGCTTTGTAAATGAAAACTCTCTATTATGCGAAACTTCAGCTTGGCAATTGAAGCTCTGTTCTGTTCAAATTCACAACGTGATACCTGTCATCTTGTAATGCAAACACAATGGTGAAACGAGACAGTCGTGCACTTTGTCACTCTTTTAAAGTGGATTGATAAAAATGTGCTTGAATGAATTTATAAGAGAAGCGCTTCAGTAAATATCAATCAAAGTATTATTAGTAAAAGGAACACTTCACTGATAATCAGTGAGTATTCATTGAGAACACTTCCTCTTTCGTTACTCCATCTGATATCTCACTGCTTTTGATCAGTAGAAACAAGATTTCACTGCAAAATCTGTAATATACAAATTCATTATACACTGTGTTAAATATAATTTTCTGCATTTGTGACGATGAAATTAAGGTCTATTATACACCTTGCGTGCGATACCACTTTGTGGCAAAATGTATTAATAATGGGATCAATCACTACTGTTGATCGATTTTTTCGAGATTTTACACTAATTGCACATTTATAACTGAATTATTATATTTATAACTGGATCAGTATAGTATTTCAGTAAAAAATATACTGATTATATTTTAGAAAGCAAGCAACTAAGAGCGAAATGGTCTAGTTTTATTATTGAAATTGATTCCTGAACAGCATGTAGTCGTAAAGCGAAACGACCATTAGCTACTCTGCCTATTTTCTACATTCTTGCATGGATTTTATTAAGGTATGTATGAAGATTTATATATATTAATTGTTTATTAATTATTAAATATTTATTTATATATTTTATTTTTAATTCCGTGAATTATATATACAAAAGTAAATTATTTCCTAAAAATAACTTCTAATATTTTAATACTAAGTTATTAAAATAAATTATCTTTTTTAATGTGCGGATTTTATGAAATATAAAAGTATATGGTAATTTATTCATTATTATGTATTATTTAATGTTGTTAATTATTGTATATTATTTATTAAATTATTTTTTTGAAATTCGGTAGGTTTAAAAATTAAGTTATTTTTCTCTTAATAGTTTATAATAATATTTTAATAATAATTTATTAAAATAAGTTATATTTTTCTAGTGCTCGGAGTTTATCAGATATTAAAATGTGTATGTGGGGATTTCTTAATTATTCATTACTTATTTACTTATGTTTGTAACTTTGTACACTTTATAGTTTTGTACACTTTATTATTTGAAACAATATCTGCGCAAGAGTGCCGACGACAAGCGGAGTGCCGGCTACTGAACCCTATTTCCACAAAATACCTATATCGGAAATCGGACATGCATTGTCGTAAGCAAAAATTTTGCACTCTACGAAAAGCATCGTCATGTGAGACAGGAAGATTAATACCGCGGATTCCGACGGGCAGGCATGAGAACTATCTGTGTTCCAGAACGATCTATTGATTTCGGACCACTGCATCTTTCGATCTCGGAGCCTGAAATATCTTCGATTGATATTTATTCGGTCGGTGAGTAACTTTCCCATCGAATCGTCGCGAATGAAATCGCACGAGGCGCCGCGTCGCGCGCAATAGGGGATGAAAAGCGGGACAGCTTTATCCTCGATCCTCATTTAATACCGATCAAGTTGAATCGATCATACCGGTAGTCCTTTACAATTCCCTCTTTTTTTTCTCGTCCCCATTCACACACACTTTCTCCTATTCTCTCCCTTACGTACAGCAATAAGAGGAAAGAATGGATCGCCCGGAATGTAACGAAGAAAAGGGATTGGATCGGCGCAGATCAGCAGGCGCAGCCCGAGTCCCGCCGCCGTTGCTGCTGCCGCTTTAATTTCGCGTTTCTTCCTTCTGCTTGGATAAAAACGCGCGCGGCTAGCCGACCAGACGGCAAATATTTTCTTGCGACGTCGCCTTTGCCGGGGGAAGGAGACGACGAGGAATTTTATCGCGCATGAAGGCAAGCGGCAAATGCAGCCCGCGGGCCTTTTAGCTCCGGCGTTCTGCCTTTCTCGGTTGCTTTCTCCATATCCGTTTCCTCTTCTCTCCCCTTCTCCTTTTCACTCTCTCACGCGCGCACTTTCTCGCGCATCGCTCTTCCTTTATCGAATTTTTCAACGAGCCTTCCCGGAGGAGAGATGGCACATCTCTGTCGCGCACTGCCAGCGAGAAATGCAAGTGAGAAGCTGCCATACCTGGTCGAGGGTGCGAAAAATTCTACCTCCTGATTACAGTGATACAGATTTTTCTCTCCGTCGCTCTCTCTCTCTCTCTCTCTCTCTCTCTCTCTCCCTCTTTCTCGCTCTCTCTTTTTCCTCCCACATGGAACGGGCGCCCGATTCCGCCAGCGTTGATTGCCACACGTCAGGGTTTCGAGGGTTCATCATCGCCCTCATCTTCGTCGTCGTCGAATTCGTTGACGGGTTCATTACGCCGAACGCAACGGAGTCGTTATGCGATAAATAACGAAACGATTCGTCGTACTTTCGACCGAGCGTCGTAATGGTCGTCTCGACAGAGCGCGCGCGGAGGATATTATGTAATAGCTGCATCCAGGTGATTTATGATCTCGAACGTGTGCGTGATCGCAAGATGTGTCGTAACGATGACTCGTTACAGGGGAAGTGTATTTAATTAAGGTTGAGTTCGCGTGCTCGGCCGCGGTTCTCGAGCTTTAGGATCCAGTGTGTTTGAAAACTTTGCGCGATTATGTGATAATCGTGTGTACAAATTATTGCATGCCGTAGTGGGAATGTGTATGACAAGTAAAGAAATTTTGGTATTTATCCAAATTAAATATCACTTTAGTGTCGGGCAATCGTGGGAGGGTTTAACGGGAAGATATGTGCCCTCTAAAGTACAATTAACGTATTCTTCAGGGAAATGTTGGACTTCTGGTACAATATATAACTGATATAACTGGTAGTTCAGTTACAACTATATTCTCTAAATTTCTTGGGATGGAATATCACTCACAAATCGAGCGAGAAGTGGCAGTATTTTTGCTCGAAATGATAATGAAAATACTACCACTCAAAATCATAAGAATAAATGTTTCACTCAAGTTCAAAGTGGATTCTGACATTTTATGAGTAAATGTTTTAATCGATTAGAATGACTACGTTCCTGTGATGGTGGAGTATATCAAAAGATTTACTCTTCAGTTTGAATAAAAATTGTTAGTCACGTTCACATAACTGTTACATATCGATTGATATCGTCTCGTATTTGGAATACGCTAACCAGACGAGACTCGGAGCTAATAATGGACTGATAAAAAAATTTTACACTATAATTATTTATTATTTTTTATATGTTATGAGGAACATCTTTCTCTTTCCTAAAAGAAATGGCGAGAGCTCGCGCGGGAGTTTCATTTATTACTAATTAGTTCACACGTGTAATTCATTTTGTCAAAGCATTCACAAGTATAGTGAAAAGCTTCATTCACGTATTAAACACATTCCAAACTCATTTTATTAAACAAATCATTTGTTAAAACGCAATCCCATAGACTTGAGATTCAGATTTTATAAGATCACTTCATTTTATCATTTAATATCTCTTTTATACATGTTATCATAATTCATATCTCGGGTTGTAGTTGATATTTGTAGTTAAGATCATAATAAAAGTTTGTTCGTCAAAAGTATTACTCTAGTCGATAATCACGTAAGGGTAATGTTACACTTAGCTCTCATATAGCCATATCTTTTCAATTCGATTCTTTGATGCTCAGTACTGCCCGTTGTTAGACAAGCAAGGTTCGCTTTTGATTTAAGTTTCATAAAAGAATTTTCATAAAGGAAAAAATAAGTAAAGTTATTTCAGAAATTATTATTTGCTCCTTCTTCCTAAATCAACACACATACACATATACATTATATACAAGCTTGTTTATCCTCCAAAGTAAATTAGCTAAATCCTCTGAATTCAGAAAAGATAAATTAACAACATCCACGTTTTCGTGACGTCAAAATATTCATTCGACAATTAAGAGAATTCATTACGTATGAACGAAGAATCACTCAAATTCAAGTAACTTGACGATTATTCTGTTTTTTGAATGAAATTTCACGCCAAAAAATTTATAAAATAGCACTGCAATCAGTAAAATCTTACTGATAAATTTTTTAGCGTGAAATTTCTGAAAGGATCAGTTGATGGCGACTGTTCTCATTATTATTACACGCAGAAGATTTTTGTTGGATAATATAGCATCTTACAATATAATTTACGAAACATATATTGTGTGACTGAGATATATTCTCTACAATCACTTCTTTCTCTACAATCTTTCATTTAAACGTATAATAATTCAGTTATAAGCATACTACTGCAATCAAATCTCACTGAAAATATCTATTAATAGCGACTATTATTCATACACTTAACAAGCATAGATTTTCATTGCACGTAAGACGCATGGAAACCGTGAGTTCCATCGTCACAAACGCAAAAAGCTAGATTTGATATAATATATAAAAAATGTAAGAAAAAAAGACAGAGCAGTAAAGTAGAAGTGCTTTTATTGCAAATCAGTGAATATTCTCTGATCATCGGTGAAATAGTCCTTTTCTGATATTTTCTTGCATGTATGGTAAATGTGTATTCTATCATATTACAAACTATATATTTATCAATAACTATATATAGTTATTTACTAACATATAGTTTATTAATAGATAATTAATGTATAGTTAATTATCAATGATTATAAATTTTATTAATTCGTTTATTTTTATTATATGTATATCGTTTATTTCCATTATATATATACATTTTGATTTCAATATGAGTACTTTCTCAAAGTGAATCAGTAAAAATGTTTCTGATTCAATCAACAATTTGGAAAAAAATTGCCCAAAAAGATACGTATTCTGTCGAAATAAATAGTATTGTTAGGACCATTACAGGAAACGTGTATAGAAAATGTTGTAAGAAATTGAAAAGTCTTTATCGATAAAATAATACAGATTAGAAATGCAAATAATATTTTTTAATTTATAATTATTTTTATTTATATTTATATTTTTTAAAGTGACTTTTATCAAACCCCGATTAACTTAATAAATATTATTGTCATTTATAATCCGTATTATTTTATTGATAAGGACTTTCATCTCTATTTTTTGCAACCTTTCCTATAACGATACTGTTTTTGATATATTCGATAGAATGGTCTTTTTGGGCCATTTTATCCCAAATGATGAGGCACGTCACTTTGATACTTGTATATCTTTAATCTACTCAAAAATAGCTACAATTTTCTCAAAAAATAAGTTAAGATTTCGAATGTCGCAAAATGAGGCTAAACTTGGCTGCACTCTTCTTCATACTTTCTTGAAATTTTGTCTACATTACAATATATATATATAATACTTTAGTACATAATACTTTAGTATATAATACTTTAGTACATATTTGGTTAATGTTTGATGAATATTTACATCTACTTAAAAATCCTTTGCATGTACAGTTTATAAACAGAGTGTCATTGTAGCTATTGGCTTAGATTAAAGATATATAAGTATCAAAGTGATGCGCTTCGCTGTTTTAGAGAAAGTGGCCCAAAAAGATACGTATTTTGTCTAAATAAATAGTATTATTAAGATCGTTACAGGAAACGCGTACAGGAGATGTTGCAAGAAATGGGATAAAAGTCTTTATCGATAAAATAATAGACACATGGGTGCTGATAATTCTATCTCCACAAACACGGAAAATTTGCTACAACACGAAACAAATTTGTATACTACAGAGATTTTGAAATCTCATTTTCACTGATTAGCACTGAAAAGCAATGAAATATAAGACGGAGCAATAAAGTAGAATTGCTTTTACTAAAAATAAAAAAATATTCACTAATTATCGGTGAAATATTCTTATTACTGATTCAATCAGAAATATTTCTACAGAATCTTTTTAAAAGAATAGCTTATTATTAAAAATGTATCACATAATTTGCGCGGAACTACACATAATTTGTTGCGGATCGTCACGATCGAACGTATCCATCGCTGCGGATATCAGCGCTTCCTGAACGTAACACCCGGTAAATGTTTAACCTCATCGTTGCATAATAGAGAGTGGGCGAGACGAGTTTTTCTTGAAAGCTCAGCAATTGCCCTTTTCCAAATGTTTCTCGTGTTACAGATACAGTTGCAGAAAAGGAGTTACGAATTGTATGATTCTCTGCCCTCTTCCCTCTTTTTGCTTTACTCTCTCTTACCTTCTCTCTCTTTCTCTTCTGCCTCTTCTTCTTGTTCCTTTTCTTTGCAGGCACGAGAAACCTCATTCGGGAACCGACGATACAAGTTTTTCTTTATCGCCGCGCGTGCTTTATTGCCGCGACGTTTACGAGTGCCAGCTCGCCACTCGACGTTTTCATCGCCCTTCGTTTATCCCTTTGACACCGCGATATATCCTTCCGCACTCGACACCGTCGCCGAATTGACAGCCCTCCGCGCGCGCTTTCTCGGTACGCTCGCGAATAATAGCGACCCTGTGTTATATCAATAGATCTTTCCTCTTCGGCGACGTGACGTAAGACCTTTAATCCCGTCGGCTTACGGTGAAATCGCTAGGAACGCGGCCACGACGTAACTAGATGAAGTTATGCAAAGACGGGCTGCTAATTACCGCTGCGAACGCTGCGTGTTTTTATCCTTCGTGGCTTATATGCGAAATATCGCTCGGCAACTCGCAGTCGCGAGAAACTCTTTTTCTTTCTCTCTCTTTTTCTTTTTTTCTTTATCACTCTTCTACCTCTAGAAATTTATTTCCGAGCGAAGTCTCTTACAACGGAGTCTAATCTGATGTACACCAGTCATTATTAATAGCGACTCGTGTTCTCAGCCAATAATAAGTGGCTTATCAACTTTCGTTGTGAGTGTTTCAAAAAGATAAGTATTTGTCACCGACGTCAGCAGTTACTTATGACTCGACCCGATAATCACGCCAAAGTTGAAATGATGTAAATAAAAACATACTTGTACAAACCGAGATAAAAATATCTAAGAAATAATAGATATTTATTTTCGGTGAATATTATATATATTTTTTGTTTGAATATATATTAAGTATATATATATATATATATATATATATATATATATATATATAAATTGTATATAATATATTTCATATTAATATAAATAAACATATAATACATTTATAGTATAAATATGTTATATATGAATATATAAATATAAATATAAATATAAATATACCAGGTGTAGAAGTATGAAACCGGAATTTTTTTATACAAATAAGACGTCTGTTGTTCGAAAGTGATAAATAATACTTTATTCAAAATAATTTCCACTGTTTTGAACACATTTTTCCCACCTCTCTGGCAGTTTATGAATGCCGTGCCAAAAAAACTTTTCATCTTTTGAAGCGAACCAGTT
>NW_022639629.1:546166-556934 GCF_010583005.1 Odontomachus brunneus | reverse complement strand
AGTTCTTCGTTCCTCACGTCAAAATCACCACTTTTGAATTTTTTAAACCACTCGAAACACTGAGATTTACCAAGAGCATATTCACCGTAAGCTTCGACAAGCATTCGATGTGATTCTGCAGCAGTTTTCTTTAAATGATAACAGAAAATCAATGCTGTCCGCAAATCATAGTTAGTAGGCTCGAAACGTGACATGTTTAAGGTTATACAAAAATATACTAGAGAATGAAAGTTGGGGTTATGTTTGTTGACAATATTCGTCAGCTGTTAGGAGAATATAATAGCGCGGCAGTAGCGGTCTTACGGTCACTAAACTGAACGCTGGCACCATTTATAGGGGAATTCCGGTTTCATACTTCTACACCTGGTATATATATAGTACAAGTAAATAAATAAATAAATAATATATATATATATTTATATTAATATAAATATATATATTATATATACTTACTTATATATATACTACATATATATTTACTTATATTAATATAAAATATTTTTTAAATAAGGAAATATAAATTTTCTTACAAGCTTAAGAAAAACTTAGTTTTTTATGAAAATAATTGTTTATTCTACTTAACTCTAGAAAACTGCACTTCTTTTGAGTCCCGATTTCATCACACTAGATGTAGTGCACTTAAACACTTTTAACTATTAATATTTTCTCAAAAAGTGGATATCTTTTAACATATTTTCTTTTCTAATTTAAATGAATATCAGAAATATGCCTCTATATCATTAATTAAAGTTTTATAAAAACAGTTAATTTTGTAAAAAGGCCAAATAGAAACATTTCCTTAATCACAAAGTTATTCGCGTGAAAATTTATAGTCCTTTTATAACGTTGCATTGTATAAAATTAATTGCTGTATATATTTATTAAAGATAAAGAATGTAGCTTTCCAGAAAAAAATGTAGAACAAGAATTTAAAATATATATTGTTTTAACATGAAGAATTTTAATATCACGATTAATTCCGACAGTGTTTCTTATATCTGCTAAACAGCAGATGAGGCTGCGCAGCATGAGTAGTTGTAAGAGAGGAGATAAATATTTTTTATTTTCCAATCCTGATTTCCTCTATTTTTCACCATATAAAAATGGTAGGCGTTTCAATAATAGTATGGATGTGGTATATGCAGTGTTTGTCGTAGATAATCTCGAAATCATCTAAGATAAATTTATGGATATCTACCTTATCTTCATTTAGATGAAGATATCTCATCCCATATATATATATATATATATATATATATATATATATATATATATATATATATACAATATTACAAATACGAGAAATATTATTTTTTAATTGTTCTTTGTATTGTTTCATTTGTGCATTAGTTGGTCTCATACAAACGTGCAGGTGTTAGAAAGAGCTATATAAGTGTATATAAGTGAAAAAGGTAAATATATGTGTTATGATGTAGTGAACCTATTACATGGGGCGAAGGCCTGGGCGAGGGAAATCGCGCAAAGTTTACACTCCTCGCTACAACAGAAAATGGCTAGTAGTATTCTTAAATTGTCGAACGTTTAGAACGCCCTTTTTATTCCAAGTTTCGTTTTTTTATACGAGCGTCTCGTATGCTCAAGCTAAAGTTTTTTTAGCTTGAAAATTAGAAAGACGTACTTAACGAATACGCGTCAAGAATACGGTCTTAAAGCGTATTTAACTTTATACCATAACATAATACATACACATTGCCTACACATTGTATTTTGCATTTGATAGTAACTCACGCAGTTTGGAAAATCCCCGTGTTCTGTTAATTTTTAACGTTTCACCTATGACTCGATGCCATCAACAAGAGAGAAGTTGAGGCAGAGAGGAAAAGAGAGAGAAAGAAGGAGAGGGAGAGAGAGGAGGAAGAGGGGAGGGAGAAAGAGAGAGGCGTGAGTGGCCACGTGACACAAGCCGTGAGGTTCCGTGCTAATAGCTACGGCTTCCGGTCGAAGGACACCCGGGAAGTTTCTGGGGAGGAGTTTCGGATCGAAAACATCAAAGGACAAGCGACCTGCGGATGCTATCGGATGCTATACCGTCTCCTCGTTAACGCAGCGCGCAAGAATAAAAATTTGGAGCGCCCGTGGTATTTTCGATCAATACGGCGACACCGGAGGACTAATAGGCAATCGTATCGATCCTTGCCTGGAGATTCCAAATCCTGGCAACTAACTGAACGTTCGTCACTGCACAATGTACCGACAAACTGACAGTCTTGTCGAACGTGTGAGCGGCCAGCGAGCGGAGAATGAGCGAACGAGACCGAAATACAGGAGAGGCGAACCACGGGGATTGAGTTGATGAGATGAAGCCATTTTGTGCAGCCGCGAGCTGATGCCCTACATTGAGCGGATCGGCCCGAGATAACGAGCACGACGGTGCTCGGTTTTTCGCAAACTTCCGCCCAGCTGCCGCCGCTTCACAGCAACCGTGAAGTCGCGTTTGTTCAGGGTGGAAATTCGCGTACTCGGGCTCACTAGTACGTGCAGTCAACTCTTCTGTATGTCGTCTGCGTTCCGCGTATTGTAATTGTTCTGTGTTGTTCGCGTGTTCGCACGAGTGTTGCCTTTGTAAGATCGTCGGCAGCGCAGTTCTTTGTTATTACGCGCCGCGTGAAGGAACAAAGGCAAGTAATGCTCGTGTTGAATAAAGCGAGTAATATCCGCGGCAAAGTAAGACGAGTACTGTTTGTATCGAATAAGATGAGTAATTTTCGTGGCGAGATAAGACGAATATTGTTTATATCAAGCAAGGCGTGTTATCTTTGTGGCAAGTAAAGTAAATAATTTTCATGTCGAGTAAAGCGAGTAATTTTTATGATGAAGTAAAGCGAGTATTGATACGCGTCGAAACTACGCGTCGAATAAGCCGAATAGTTTTAATGACGAATAATTTTCGTGGTGAAATAAGGCGAGTATTGTTTGTGTTGAGTAAGGCGAGTATTTTTTTATGTCGAATAAGGCAAGTAATCTTTGTGGCGAAGTAAGGCGAGTATTGTTCATGTCGAGTAAGGCAAGTAAAGCGAATAATTTTCATGACAAAGTAAGGTAAGTAATTTTCATGTTGAGTAAAGCGAGTAATTTTTATAGCGAAATAAGACGAGTATTGTTTGTATCGAGTAAGGGGAATAATCTTCATGGCGAATAAAGCGAGTAATTTTCGTGGCAAAATAAGGCGAGTAATTTTCGTAGCGAGTAAGGCGAATAATTTTCATAGCGAGTAACTTTCGTGGTAAAGTAAGATGAGTATTGTTCATGTCGAGTGAAATGGGTAATCTTTATGACGAGTAAAACGAATATTATTCGTGATGAAGTAAAGCAAGTAACTTTTGTAACGAGTAGGGCTAGTCAAACGAGTACTTGCTGTGAGTCGTGCGGGAGAGATGACATGAGTTCGGAATGGCGTAATTATCGTGCGGGCGATCCAACGGTAAATATTGAAACGTCCGCTTTAACGTTGCGGTATGGTCGCGGTTTCGCGAATAAATACATCAGTCCGTAAGAGCTTGCGTTATCGTTGTTTCGCGAGTAAGTACACCTAGCCATGGAATGGCTTGCATCGCATAATTATTTTGCAGCCATTTGCGTATTAAAGCATCTTGTTACTAGCATTGGCGCTCTTTCTCTCTCTCTCTCTCTCTCTCTCTCTCTCTCTCTCTCTCTCTCTATGTCACTGTTTCCTCATCGATTTTTTATCTCGATCTCGTTTCATGAATGAATTTCGTTCTATCGATGATCAATTGCAGGCGTAAACCTCGTCGTTCTCCGTGGTATTTTAGCTGAGATGCCAATGATCTTTGCGCTCTCGACCGTTCGCGGAAGGCCGAGAAGATTGTGGGCCGGCCTGCAGCCTACTCTTGGTATCGAGTCACTAAAATTCCGATCGCAATATGTGTATGTATATTTTAGATATCATATTACTATATAAATTCTGAACTTTCCACTGCTGTATTTTCTAAATAAAGCGATCAATGATTCTGAAATTCGTGTATAATGTTGATATACTAGTCTTCAATATTACAGTAATTTTTCATTAAAACCCTGCTTTAGTTTACAAAAAACTAAAAATAGAAATTAAAACTAATATTGTGACACACCAACTAATATTGTAGCAAAAACTTACGACAAAATTTTATAACCTTGGACCATACAGAAATTATGATCGAAATTACTAAATATTTGTTGAAGGATGTTATGCTTATTTGATTTTTATTGCAAAATTATTATAAAAAAATTATTATAATTAATATTTTTTATGTCGTCTATTCAGTAGATCGACAAATTTATTATTTATACTATAAAGTCAATATAACTTTGCAAAAAACATTGTAGAATAAAGTAGAATTTTAAGATAATTTTATTTTCTTTCTTCTATAAAATACAATATTTTCTTTCTTCTATAAAAAGCGATTTCAGTTTGAAATATCGCAACTCTCAAATAGTTAATCTTACTCTAATTACACAAGCAGTTGGATAATATTTCAATTTATATATAATGCAAGTTTCAATGAATTCTTAAATTCTGAGTGCCTTACAATCTCCTTTAAGCGACGTGTCGTCACGTCGATCGAGAGCAGACTTTGATTTTGGAAGTTTGGGAGATCTTCTATTACGGAGGAAGCCTCGTATACGTTCTCATGCTCATCCCGAATTCAAGCTAAGTCGACTAGGACGTCCCGGGCGGTGTATGCATTTCCTAGGTGCGACGCTGCCGGAGAACTTTGACAGTAACGTTCTTCCGAGGCAACCACAGTCGAATGAGAAACAAGATGGTGCGGAGACGGCATTTTGAAATTAGTTTCTTCTTGTATAATTACACGCTTTTCATCCTCAGTCGACCGGTCAATTGATCGTTCTGTCTTATTTCAACATGCTCTAGATTCGCGATTTGCCGAAATGCGAAATATTTCGTACGGGAGATAAGAATCACCATCGATTCTGATGACTAACTTATGTAGCGAATCGTAATACGACTAATGACGATATACATATATCACCCGCACTCGATATTGACTTATCGCTATTCTTTATGAAAAGTTGAGTCCACATATGCTGAGCTATGTTATCGAAGGATGTCATTATTTATGGCAATTTTCCAAGTTTTAACATAATATATCTTTATACATGTAGTGAATTTTGCTCGAACTAACATTCAACAAGAACAACAATTTTGTTCGAAGATTAACATTTATTAGCCGAAAAAGTATCAGAGTGCTCTTGTGTGCTTAAGATACATCTTTAAAATAGAAAAAATTTCAGCAAAGTATGCAAAATTTAAAGAGCAAAGAATAAATCTATATACGGAAAAAATAATTCCGTTGGTACAACCGAATTGCAGGGATTAAACAAAAACTCGGCTGTAGGAATAGAAACATTTTTTTATGAGGCTTCTGTAGTCAATTCTTCTCAGTTGCCTCAACTGAGTTTAAATATCCCTGAATGTTCAGACAAATATTTTCGGTTGCGGCAGAAATATTAGTTTTCATAACATAGATATTCTAATTTTTAGTTGGTTCCTATTCGGTTGCACTAACTGATATATTTTTGCGTGAATATACGTGAAAATAATTTTCTGCAAAAAGTATGAAGTTGTTTCAATACGAAACGCGTGTGAAATAAAATTTCCACATTCAGAATATATCTTCCATATACAGGGTGTCTCACACTCTCCTCCGGGCATTTAGTGGAGACGTAGAATGGGTTGATGTGAACATAAAAGTCCTATATCGTTTTGCGATATTCGCAATAATTATCGAGATATTAATTGTAGAAAATTTGTGAATGATCATGCAGGATATGGTAAATGAGTTATAATAGCGACGACTGCCGTCGTGTATTTATACTTTAGGTCAAATTGAACAAAAAGTCCTCTACCATTTTGCAAATAATCACATAGATTTTTAATTATTAATTAAAGAAGATGAGTGCATTATCACGCAAAATCGTGCAATAATCTTCTTTAATTAATAATTAAAAATCTATGTGATTATTTGGAAAATGGTAGAGAAATTTTTATTCAATTTGACTTAAAGTATAAGTACACGACGGCAGTCGTCGTTATTATAACTCATTTACCATATTCTGCATAACCATTCATAAATTTTCTACAATTAATATCTCGATAATTACTGCGAATATCGCAAAACGATATAGGACTTTTATGTTCACCTCAACCTGTTCTACGTCCCCACAAAATGCCCGGAGGAGAGTGTGAGACACCCTGTATATCATGCATTACACTTTATCCTGGTGGGATTCGAGCTTGCAAATATTGAATTGTGAGTCGTCTATCGTACGTATTACTTCACTTCTTCAATTGATAGATCGGTTATTATATTGTCTGCATATGTAGTAACCAGCGTTGAATACCAGACTATTTGATTATGGTCAGAAATTCTGTTTAGTTCCATCAGCAGTCGTTTAATCAAACATGTCACGTTAATCCAATTATGTTTTTCCGTGTAGTCATAATAACTAGACACTTGGATGTTATTCAAAAATTTAGAAAAGTTATATCAGAAATTTTGTTTATTTCCACCAAAACTGGTTTAATCAAATATATTACGTTAATTTAACTACATTCTTTTTTTCTATATAGCAAATTTGTATATCACTGGGTTACAAAATATAATTGTTCTAACTGAACAAAAAATTCTTCTAACATTTTGCGAATAACATGTAAAATTCTAAGTTGTTAATCAAAGAAAATTCATGAATAATCACACGCCATATAACGTATGAGCTGTGATGGCCGTTGTATGTTTGTCATACTGTTAGAAAACTTCGTATTAAATTTAATAACTGGGATGTGGTTTTTTTATATAACACTATATTATAAGAAGTAATAATAAAATCAATATTATATTTAATAACATATAGTTATGAAAAATCATAATCAGAATTGATTGATTAAGAGACTTCTGGATAACTCCATTGAAATCTCGATAAAGGCCACGATGCTTTGCATGTTAAATTTTTCAGGCCAGGTGACTGAAAGTCACGTATTTATGATATATTAGAAAAATTATTCTAACATATCATAACATGTTATAATGTTTCACAATTCAATATAGAATTTAATAAAAGAAAACATGGAATATAAGATAGAAAATATTAGATTTCATAAGAAATATGAAATATAACTAATTTATAACTAATAATTCTAATATTATGAAAATCTTCACTATTATTAATTCTAATATTATGAAAATCTTCACTATTATTAATTTTAATATCAAATTCTTAAATTTACAAAAATGCTGTTATTTATAAGAACTTTACCTAACAGTGTAGGTCAAACTGAATAAAAAATTCTTTACTATTTTCCAAATCACCACATACATGTTTAGTTATTAATTAAAGAAGATTAGTGTACAGTTGTACACAATAATACACTTTATATACTTAATAATCTTCTTTAATTAATAACTAAACATCTAAGTGGTCATTTGAAAAATGGTAGAGAACTTTTTTGCACAATTTGACTTAATATACAAGTATAGAGCGGTAAACGTCGCCATCACAGTTCATCAATCGTATGGCGCGTAATAATTCATGAATTTTCTTTGATTAATAACTCAAAATTTTATGTGGTTGTTCGTCAAATGGTAAAGTAATTTTTTAACTTAATCTACCTGTACACCATGACACTCTTCGATGAGTTCCTGGATACCCTATATAAATTTTGGCTTCAGTATGAGCTATATCTCAGTCGCGCAGTACAAAAGTTTCATAAATTATGTTATTATTATGCTATATTATACAACACATTTTCTAATTAAACCTCAAATAAAATGCTGTTGAAATGCGTTTGCAATTAATCAGAGAAAATAGTTTTGTCATCCATTTGGTCGGCTAAAACATAGTTTGCGGAAAGCCCTATTTTTTCGATCGTTCGTGATCATGAAGATTATTGATAACTCAATATTTTTGCTAAAGAAAGATTGAATTGCAAATTGCACAAGAACAACGTTACATAAATATCATACGCAGATTAGATGACACCCTGTATATACTCAACGAAGTGCGAGCGAACGGCTTGTAAATCTTCTTCGCGTTGCCGTTTTCTAGGCCAAGTGGAAAAATCGTAATATAAACTTCGGCCGCGGTTTATCCGTCGCGAACGCGCAACATTACGTTCCGCGCTCAATGGCGCGAATTCCTTCCAGCTGTATTCTTACTCTTCCTTGCTTCTCGATTTCTCACGCTTCGTGCGAGCGAGCGTATGAAAGCGCCGTGTGTAATATTTTAACGGTATCTCCGGATTATATCGGCTTTAAAGCCGAATTGACGACCGTGGCACAACATACAGAAGGGACTTCATCCCCATAAACTGATATCACCGACAACATTTCGCGTCGTCGGGTTGATAAAAATTTACGACATGCTCCGAAACGGGAGAGACCCTCCGAGTAACGCAATCTTTGTGAATTTTCGCGAGTTGCCTCGAACGAAAAATTCCCTTCTCATTCTCTTTCTCTCCCTCTTTCTCTCCCTGCCTCCCTTCTTCTCACTCTTTCATTCTCTCTCTCTCATACATACATACACGCACACACACGCACATACACACACACACACACACATATATTCTCTTCTCTTTTCCTTTTCGCAAAGAGCTAGCTGAAGAACGTGTTTCAAATTAATGAAATGATCTGCGGCCCAAGCGTGAATAAAAAGCGTTATTTTCGTTGCTCGAGTGACCACTTGGCGCATTTCTCTCTGGCAAAGCGTCCTCCAAGCGGCTACTACACGAGCAAATAAACAATGTACGGTGTATACTGTTAAGTGCGGCGCGCGCGGTATGTCAGCTTGACACGACCTCTTTTTGTCCACGTGCGAAAGAGTGCGTCGTGTGTCACACGACTTGCGCCACGTGTTGTTTTAAATTAGTTCAACCGGCTTTAGTTAGTTTCCGCCGTTTAATCGTACGCGGATTTTTATTCTCACTCACGTGCGACGCGCGTGCAATTCAAATGATATTGTCTTGTCGCGTTTCATTCTTTCAATTCGATTTTTCTCTTTTTATGTTGGCATCGATATGAAGAGAGACAAAAATGAAACGCAATTCACCGTATCTTGTGGTATTCTGATGCATGCGTTCGGTTTTAATGGCATTATATTGCTGAATAATCAGATAAAATCCGTGACCACAGCATCCACTTTTCCGATAAACGAATGGGAAAAACGCCGCAGGGAGCATTATATATTTTCGCGATACTTCCGAATGCGCTAACCGAATCACCGTCATTCCACGCGAAAATCGGAAATTTCATATAAAAGATTTCCTGGGATTTAATTGGGATCCAGTCCAGTTTTCAAAAATAATTATAAACTCATAAAAATTTTTTTCTAGCATTTAGTTAGAATTCATTTTGATTTGACGTTTCGTTTGCGTCAGTAACAAGCATTATTAGTTCATTAGTTATGCATAATTAATAGAAAAATAAAACGATTTAATCTAATACAAATTGACCGTTTTATATTAAATTATATTATAGTAAGCGGTTGACTTATACTACTGTAATCAAAAAGTATCGGGAATGGTTCATTTAAATTGCGCGCATGCAAGATGACGCTATTGTTTTTTTTCCCCAGGTTGGTAAACTTTCATCGACATCTAGCTGCAATCCGTATGTTATTGTCTGTTTTCATTTGCAAATAAACTCTTTTGTGTGTAAAGAATTTTTGCTTCGGCGTTTTTGCAAAATGTTGAGTGTAATTAAGCAAAGAACGTGCATTAAATTTTGTTTTCGCAACGGAATTGTTGCTACAAAAATGTTGAAAATATTGCAAATCTTTAGTGACGATACTCTGACAAAAACAAGAGTTCTCGAGTGGTACAAGATTTTCAAGGAAGGCAGAGAACGCATCGAAGATGAACCACGCTCTAGTAGATTATCCACTTCAACTGATGAGCAACATGTCACTGAAGTCAAATATTTGCTCAATGATCGTCGTTTAACAATTAGGGAAATTATTGAACATATTCCAATATCATTTGGATCTTATCAAGTAATTAATAGAAAACGACCAGAAATAGCAAGTAGGAAAGATGTATTTTATTACAACAACGCTAAATCATTTTTGGCGATTCGGCAAAAATTTTTACTATTTGGCTGAGATGTTTTGGACGATCCATTCATCAGACCTTGCACTCTCTGATTATCATTTATCTAGATCTTTGCAGAACTCCCTGTAGTATATATATATATATATATATATATATATATATATATATATATATATATATTTACACTAAATGCGTTTCGTCCGAGACGCTACTCGGACGAAAGCATTCGCATAATAATGATCGAACTTCACTCAGGAGTTCGTTTGATTATATAAATATATATACATATATATGTACATATATGTACATATATATATACAATTTTTATCTCTTAATATTTTTCGGTAAAGTTAATAGAATTCAAGTAAAAAATTATTGAAACCAATAATTTTGTAGATATTTACGTAAATATCTTAGAAAATAGAGGTCGTATAAAAAATTTTTCAAACAAAAGTTGTTTGCTTTTTCACGTAGAATAAAATGCCGTAATAAAAAATATATATTTCTATCTAAGAGGGCAAAGTTGACCTTGTCCTGAC
The DNA here is from genome assembly GCF_010583005.1 of Odontomachus brunneus. Taxonomy (NCBI): domain Eukaryota; kingdom Metazoa; phylum Arthropoda; class Insecta; order Hymenoptera; family Formicidae; genus Odontomachus; species Odontomachus brunneus. Next base: position 546,314 of record NW_022639629.1, on the reverse strand, counting down.
CTTGGCGACGTCATCTTAGGTCAAATAACTACTGTCATTAAATGCGACTTTTTAAGCCTTACAACTTTTATTCGAAACATTTTTCTCTAAAATGCTCCCCCGCCGAGTTTTCTTGCCGTTGCCGAACTTATGGGACACACTGTATATA
>NW_022639629.1:526924-544437 GCF_010583005.1 Odontomachus brunneus | reverse complement strand
TATATATATATATATATATATATATATATATATATATATATATATATATATATATAGTATATATATGTAAATAATAAATACAGAATGTATATAAATAATATTTATACATCATTTTTTTGAAAGCAAAAACATCATTTTTTTTAATCATTTTTTTGAAGACAGAAACACCATCTGGATTAGTTCTTCACTCAAAAATTTCAGAATTTCTATAAGCGCGGAATCGTGCAGCTATCAAAGAAACGACATAGAAAATCACCGAGCAAAACGGCGTGTACTTATTTGATTAATTGTATTTTAAAATAAATAAATATTACATGTAAAATTTGATTTGATTATATTTGATTTAATTTGATTTGATTTGTAAAATAGAACGAACTTTTGCATCAACCTAATAGAAACCAAAACAGAAATTTGGAGAACGTTGGACAGAGCAAATGGAACTTTTATTTGACTTTTCCCCATTTAAAATCGCAACTTAACTTATTTGGGAAATCGGAGTAGATCCCAATTAGATTGTAGAATATTTTTTATAGTTGGGATGAAAATGAGATTCTCAATTAGTATTGCCATGCGATACATCTTTTTAGGACAAGTTTGGATAATATATGGATAGGAATATATACAATACTTAGAAATGTTTGGGAAATTTTCATGTGCGGGAAATGTAAAGTTTTAAACATACAATTTTAAATGGAAAAGCTAAAGTTATTTCAATATTTTTTCTGGTCTTTATTTTACATTAAAATTCTTGCGAATAATTTTATTATTTAATAAAATATTTAAAATATAACGAAAAAATGTATTCTATTGAATACAACAGTTGGAATAAAAATGAGATTTCGATTTGATTCCATAAAAGTATACCGACGTTAGCGACTGAAAAAAGGCATCAACTTTACAACAGCATTCCCATTTCGATTCTAGACAGAAAAACAATAGGTCTGTTTTTTTCAGTTGCACTGCTGCACTGGTACAATAAGTTAGAGTAAGACAAATATATTTTATTTCACTTTAACTTATTGCACCAGTGCAGTTGAAAAGAACAGATTTTTACAAACATATATTTGAGATACGAATGGAATTCCTAATTGGTAAGGCATGGGTTAACTAATTTTGGAACATAATTAGTAATGTATGGGACAACATAATTTTGGGACATTCTAATCTAAAATATGGCGTATCTGAAAAAATCTCGACAAATTCCTACGCGGGGATGACATGCCGTTAGGTTCGTATCACTCCGCATAATGAGGCGATGTTATCGCGTTGGCTATTCGTTTTCATAACTTTTGTTGCCGACGGAACAACATAACGTGCGTCTGATGTTCCGCCTTTGGCCGGAAGAATAGATGATAAAGAGGAAAGAAAAGAGATGAAGGAAAAGATGAGTAATAAAATAAAGAAGAACGAAAACGCACTTGTACGTTTCCGAGTCGTTTGAAGTGACGCGGGAGAAACGGGGAGGAAAGAGGAAACTTCAGCGTTGCGCTGCTCGGGAAATAGAGAAGGCGAAATCTAATTCCCTGCCGCTACCGTGTAACGGAATGTTATTGCATTCGCGACTTTACTTTGGTAATTTAATATAGGAATGCAGCGACGAGCTTATACGCGAACCAGGAGGACGCGTCCGTCGTTTTATATTCGAGACGTCGCGCACGGTCTGGCGAGCACGGAAGATGCGCAAGTTAACCTTTGCGTTTGAGGTGCGTGCTTCTGTAAGGCGTCTATAATCGCGGCGACGAGGTAACACGAAACCACCGCCGCCGCCACCATCACCACCGCCGCCACCACTATGGCGGAAGAAAATGTAATATCCGCCCATTATCGTATTTACCACTTGGTTCTCTAAACCGCTGTAGTCCCGCGGGGAGGATGATCGATAATCGAGGTGGCCACTGAGCGACGGCGCATCCTTGCATCCTTAACGTATTCAGGAATGTATGTGCACGTTTAGATACGTTCAATCTTTTTTTTGCACATTTAAATGAAAGAAAGGAAGTTGGCGAGTAAGAGTCGTTGCAAGATTTTAAGTGTAATCTTTTTTTTTTGACGAAAAGATATAATTATTTGCAACGTGTACACACAGAAAAATATTATTCTGCTGTTAAAAAAGCGACTACTCAGTTTACTTTCCTTCTTTTAACACGTTGAATGCCGCAACAATCACCGATCATCATCACTATGATACTATCGTGTTTCTAATCTATTTATTTATTATATAAAGTATAATTAATTTGGGTTTTAACTTGCGAAGTTTTTAAATAATTTAATAAAATAAACTCTGAAATGTGTTTATGTGACACGTTGGAAATAAATAAATCTTTTACAACCTTACCTTTTATAGAGAGCCGCATCATTTATAAATAAATTTATAAATTTATAAAAGACGCAAATCTGAAAACTAAGTCTACTTTTCCACACGGTGAAAGTTTCATATATCAAAATATAATTAACTGTATTTGAGAAAACTGATTGTAGCATAAACAGTAAACTAATAATACAAAATTAATTATTAGTTAGGTTCTTGTACGTAATCATTGGAAATTAATTCAACATTATGATTCCTTAATAATATTTTCATGTCTCTTTTTTATCGTCTTTTTGTTTCTCATTATAAATGCAAGGATAATTTGGTCGCTAAAATTGAAGTCGTGATATCGGAAGCAGTTTTCGTATCTGCAATACATTTAATAATGCTAATTTAGATTTTAATTATCGATAAAGCTTCGATATAATCAATTTTTTTCTAGATGTATATGTCTGTAGATCGTGTTTCCATTAGTGTGCTCTTAAAATTAAAAATATTATAGAGAAAGTGTGTGGACTTCTATATATATTATATATGTAAATGAACCAACTATCTTAATAGATTTTGATTTTAGATACTCGGAAAGTTTTTACGAATTTTTTATAAAGAAATATTTAAATAAAGTAATTAATATATAAAGTTATTAATAAATAAATAAAGTTATTAAATATAGAGTTTTGACACATACTATTTATCTTTATTTCAAGTAAAAAAAATTATTTTTTATTTAAAAAGAATCGGAATTTCGGCATCCAAGTCGAAAATTGAAGTTTTAGAATTTTTTGTGCCAAACGTTTCTAACTGATAGACATTGCAGCTCGTATAATAATCTGAACTAAATAGGACAAGAAAATTAAAAATTATATTAAATTTAGTGAAAGATCGACTTTTATTACAGAAAATCGAAATTTAACAACATGACGATACCTCAGTGTTACAAGTCATCTTCTCTTTCTTTTCCTTTTTTATTTAGTGTCCTAGAAGAAATACTAATGTAGAAAATTTTCCGTAGAATTTAGGTTTATCTTTTAGCAAATTTAATATAGATTAATAATTCTTTTTATCCCATTTGTTTCAAATTATTATACGATTATTATAAGTCCATACACTTTCTCCGTAATATTCTTAATTTTAAAAGCATACTAATGGAAACAATCTACAGACGTGTACATTTAGAAAAAAATTAATTATATCGATAATTAAAATCTAAATTAGCATTATTAAATGTTTTGCAGGTATGAAAATAATATTGTCTACTAGTTAGAAGCTTCGAACGACACTGCGCTCAGCATAAAAGACTTCGATTAGTCATCGACGTAAATTAATATTTCTTCTGGGATACTAAATAAAAAAAAGAAAAGAGAGAGAAGATGACTTGTAATACCGAGCTACCGTCATTTTGCTAAATTTTGATTTTCTGTATATAACAAAAGTTGATTCTCTACTAAATTTAATACAATTTTTGTTATCCAATTTGTCTCAATTTTCTTATCCAATTTGATTCAAATTATTACACAAGCTGCAATGTCTATCAGTTAGAGACGTCCGGCGACTAATTTAAGCGACTTAGAATTATTTTTAAAAATAATTTTTGATAATTATTTAGTTTAGCGGACCCACCTCCAATGACATTGACCTTGATATATGTTTTCACAAGGACACGTCCTTGAGTAATATTAAAAACGTTTTAAATGACGGTCACTATTTATTAGAAAGTTATTAACAAACATTTTTTTTATAAATGGAACGTAATTTTTGCACACAGTGTATATGAAAATATGGTAAACAGTATACATATATGCGCGGAGGAGGGGCTCTACCCTCCAAAAACCTATCCTTTACCTAACTCATTCATTGAAATATGGTAAAACGTATACATATATGCGCAACCTCTCCTTAACATTTTTACACAATTTGTCAATGAAAAATAACAAAATTGCTTACGATATTTTTTGCACATAGTATACATTGAAATATCACAAACAGTATTTGCATTTGTATTCTTATATTGTTCTTCATTAACAAATTACATAAGTATAAAAATATACAGGATAGGTTGCGCACTGAGAGAAAAATTATATTAAAATCAACAAATATTTCCTTGATGGGTGCCATTAACATATTTACTTAAATATACATTCTCTTTATTTAAATCAAATTTATTATTATTATTATTTATTATTATTATTATTATTATTATTATTATTTACTTGATTTAAATAAATATTTGGTTTAAAATTTGGTTATAAAACGCTAGATATCATGTTTAGAAAAAATAAAAATAAAAATTTTCAGTTTTGTCCGTCATATTGGATTAGCTGTTTTAAATTTAAAAAATTTGATAACGGATCAGCAATCTGAAGAACTTCAAGATAACGAGTTTCAGAAAAATAGAAAAAAATTTATAAATTTTGGTGTGCTATAGTGGATCAGCCATTGTGAGTTTTGAAATTTTGAGTTCAAATTTGTAATCAGCGATCCCAAAAACCCCTGAGTATCGAGTTTTATTCTAATAAAGTTATTTTTTATTTTGGTCTGCTAAATTGAATCCGCCATTTTGAATTTCGAAATTTTGAATTCAGATTCGTAATCAGCGACCCCAAAAACCTCCGAGTAACAAGTTTCAAGTGAATCGTATGTAAGGAAAAATTCGTGACACAAAGGGTTAAGAGGATCACCTCTATCATATATGAAGTATCAAGATCATTAAGGATGGGTCTCCTAAACTAAATAATTATCTCATTTTTTTTACACTTTAGATAATTATAAGTAGCATGATCGAATCTTATATTGATGTCTTTATTAATTTCTTTGAAACGAATTGAAAATCTCCTATTTTCCGATTATTTATACCTTCCTTAACCAGTCTTTCCTTAATTGCACTCATTCACTTGCGGAAAATTCAACCGGTCGCGACACGATGCACGCTGACAATGTTCCGATGTCAATTCTCGAGATCGACGATAAGACACGATTGAGAGCAGTAGTATTCGTTTTAGCGGGACGATTTTGTAAGCAATTTTAAACGTTGTCTTGCCGGAGAGAAAACTTCCGTCGGCGAAAATATCCGAGGAAGCCGATCAGAGAAACATAGGAACGAGAGTTTTCCGCGAAAGACGATAGCTCTTATGTGTGGTAGGTTTCCTGTGAGAGAAAACTCACGATATTTTTGCACCACTCGGTCAAGCAGGTGGACTTGGTCGGTTACGCAAGAGGAGAAAAAAAGTTATCGTTGGTAATAGATTCGATCGTGATAGTCGAAGGAAAAATCTGGACAGCGATATTTTACGAGTCGAGGTCTCTCCCAGCGGCTATATATGCATGTGTGTGTGTGTGTATAAGCCATCGTAAAAGCAATGGCGTGAGCTTGACAGCGCAAAAATTTCGTTTTACGATAAATAGCTTTCTTAAAGAGATAGGACAGCGTGTTTCTGCCCGGGCAACTGATGCTGGTGAGTTAACGCCGGCCCATCATGACTATTAATTCCCGAACGATCGCGGAAAATACGGTGAAAGTCGAAAGTAGCCGTCGAGCATCCGTCGGAGAAGTGTCGTCCAAGTTCGTCGTGCAAAACGACCACTTCAGCGGAACATATTAAAACGGGCGTGCAAAGAACAAGAAGATTTCTTGGTCGGCGTAATAAGCTCCTTTTCGAACGAGCCGACCTGAACGCGTCCATCCACCTTGAATGAGATTTATCGGATCTCCTCTGCGGGCACCGCTGCAAACTTCAATTTACGAGTTGTCCCAGCATTAATATAAATAAGGTAGTCATCGTGGCTGCTACTTTCCTCTTCCTACCCTCTTTTCGACGATGAGCGGATTTTCCATAGATAGGATCTATTAAAACTGCGCGAATCAAAATACGGAGCCGGTCTGCTTTCCTCGAGACCGCGATACAGACAGACAGGTGTGTATCAGCGACTTTATTTGTCGATTTTCAAAAGTTGCACTCCTCATGAGTGGTTCTTATGGCGCTCATGTTTATCACATAGAGTAACAAAATAAATCCAAATAGACTTTCATGATTATCACGACATGAGACACAATCGATAATGTTATTTCTACAGTTCTTTTAATTATATTTTTAAGATAGATAAAATTATTGAATTAATTATTAAATTTATATCATACCAGAATATAAATTTATTGATACAGTAACAAATTTATTAAAAGTTAAACTCAAATTTTCATACTACATTTTACGTGACAAATTGTTTTGAGCAAATTTTGATCATTTCTTCGTATTTCTTCCGAATGTCTATTTCGCCATTTTATGTGATAAATACTCGACTAAAAATTTTCATTAGGTATGCTTAATATTGTACAAGGACTTAATTAGGTAAATATATAAGGTTATTCTAAATATAGTATACTTAGGTTGTATTCTAAAACGTCTTTTTATTTTATAGTATGAAATATTTATTTTATTTTATTATTTATTAATATTATTTTTCATCTTATATTGAGGACATTTTACTCAATATTCTATATGTAAGGTAAATTATAGGTATTAAGTAAAATTTTTCCTCAAAAAGGGCGTTTTGGAATGCAATCTTATAAATCTTAATAAAGATATGGTGAGAATTGAATAAGATTAAAGTTATGTTAGGTTTATCATATGTATATGTGTGTCCACAAGATGTTGATATATTAACTTATTGTATTATCTTATACAGTTGAATATTTGAATGGGAGAATTTTTTGCGGGGAAACATACAATAAAGTGAAAATACCATACGTTAGTATTAAAATATCAGATTTTTAAATTATTAAACAAAATTTTTATTCTTTTTATTTTTCACGCAAAATAATTTTTTTCTGTAAGGAAAAAATTTTTTCTGTAAAAAGAAAAAAATTTCTTTAGATTTAATGTTGTTATTTGTTTGTGTGACTTTAATTTACTTTGTTAAAAAGCAAAACATATTTTGATACAAAATATCGTTTTTCTTAATAGAGAAAATTTTCCACTCTAAAAAGAGGCATTTAAGAGATTTAATTGTTGTCGCTTTTTCGCGATGCTGATTGGTTCTCTCGCTTAGCCCACTTCATGTGGGCTGCGACTTGCTTCGTGTCATTTTCGCCTGTCAAATTATCAGGCAAATAACTGTCATCGCGTTGGTTAGCTCATGAAGAAAAGAATACAGAAAAGATATAAATTATAAGAATAGAAGAATAGAGAATAGAAGAGTAGAGGAGAAAGAGGAAAAAGAAAGGGCAGACAAAGAGAGAAACATTATTTAGGCAAAAATAAGGGTAAGAATAATTTTATAAGGTAATTTGAAAGGTCATTGTAATGATAAAGGTTCTAAATAGCGCGTCTGTAATCTAGTATAATAAAAACTGTATTGTTTCGTTGGAGAAAAGAAGTAGGAAGCAAGAGTAAGAAATTGACCAATCGCAGTCGAATGTCAGAAGAATAATCAACTATAATTGGTCAATTTCTTATTCTTACTTCCTATTTTTTACTGCTTACTGCCATTGTAGAATGGGCTTAAGAAACAGTCGCATTACTCAGCCATTTTCGATGAGTTCGTCCCACGATACTGGTTCGCCAATTATTTTTCATTAATATTTCACAAAGTTTTACGTGGTTCTTGAAAAAATGGTAGAGGAATCTTTTGTTCAATTTGACCTAATCTACCTACATACGCACGTGGTTTTGACAATTTCGTGTCAAGCACTCAGTACATGCTGGAGCTTGTACGCTGGTTTCCTTCTTCCGGCCGTAAAAACCGGACCACCGATCAATCCAGCAGGACAGGAGAGCAGAGTTCCTCTCGATCGTCGTCCTCGGGACGTCTTTTGATCCTGGTTGACCCTTCTCGCGACTCGTGTGCGCGCGGACGATGACGCAGCGACCTCGAGGAGGACGGCGAGTGGCGTGTGTGTCTCAGTCCGTCTTCGTCGCACCCGCGCCTCATCGGCACGCTTCTCTTTGAGTACGTCAGAGATGACGTCACGTAGCTAGGCAACCGCACCCTTGCGGCCCACGAAGACCCGTTTTTCCACCTTTCCGTCCCCTGTCCCGTTTCTCATTGTCTTTCGTACTCGCGGGCCGAAGGACGAGCGAGGGGGAAGAGTGTGTGTGTACATGCGACAACAGGACAGTGGCTCGATAAGAAGTTACGGGACGCAGTTCTCAGGCATTCCTTCGAAATGAAGACGCGGGTGGTTGGGTATATCACTGGGTAATCACTTAAAATATATTAAGCGACGGAGAAATGCCATACAATAATAATTATCAGGACATTCAAATCAATTTCGTTGTAGAAAATGGATAGATGGATTTATTCAATCTTGGGGAAAAAAATTATTTTTGGGACACACAATGGTAATAATAATACATTATGCAATCTTTCTCCCTCTCTCTTTCTCTTCCCCTTTCTCTCTTTCTCTTTTTTTCTTTAATACATTGTGTATAAGCGAAAAGTATCTAAAAAATAAAAATTTTTATTCAGTGGGTATATTAGCAAAAAAATGTTTGATATTTATAACTATATTTTGCTTGTTTGGTATTTACAAATATACTTTGCTTTCCGGGTTTGGGCCAGGTTTGGAAAAGGTTTTCCCATTTTCCTTGTGTTTGGTCCCGATATTTCATGAACATTTCAGTTTACTTCTTCAGGGAGCAGGACAACTGAAACTCAACCTAAATGAATAGTTTGTTCCCGGAATACAAGCAAAGTATTTATAACTATAATCACAAAAAAATAAAAGAATTTTAGTTAGGAAAGCCATTTTTGTAATAAGTGTTACTACACAGATAATCTAGTAATAATTTTATATATATGTTGCTGCTATTTTTTTATTAAAGCAACAAGAAGATACAGTTTGCACTGAAAATAACGATAATTCTAAAATATTAATCATTTTTATCTCTCAGTGGATGCTAACAATATATTTACTTATGCTAATATATTTATTTTTATATTCAATAAATTTTTTTTCAATTAAAAAATATAAATTTTCTTTTATTTTTTTATTTTCTTTTATTCTCATTTAGAATTGTTTTATAAGAAATTTTTAGATTTTTTTTTAGCAAACCGTAAGACACACACACATACACACATCAACTTTGTACCTTTGCACTAATATTTATCAATGTTTTAATTACATATAGTAATTTCTATAGATCATTATCCTTAATAATAATAAAGTTATAAATAATTTAGTGCAGCGTTATAAGAAAGTTTTACTTGCATGGTTGCTACGATTCCATACGTTATAGACCAAAAACGGCAAAGAAATTATTAAATTATAAATTTGTAACTATCGTCCATACAGTACGACTGAGGAAAAGTATTAATTTATTTACAAAACAGCATAACTTAAAAGAAAAAAATTGTTTTTGGCCAGTCTTTTTAGTTTTTGCGTAGTTTTTAGAAAATTGAAATATTAAAGATATGAACTTCGTCACTGTAAGAGCAATAACAGGGAAGATGAACATCTACTTTATATGTTTGTGAAAATAGAAGTCGATCGGATATTGCTGTCTTGAGATATAGCAATCTATTTGCAAAATCACATTTTGAGAGAAACGCGTTTCAAGTTTTCAATTTCAACGATTTCAAACATAATAGTCTTTTAGCTCTTATACTTATCCGTATTGATAGTTAGGCCCTATATTTAACTTAAGGCTTCCTTATAAAAAATTTCCTTATAAATTTATAATTATTATAATTCCTTAAATTCATCTTCAGATACTCTACGGATCATTTTATTGGCTACAGAGCATCTGAAGATGAACTTAAGTAAGCCTTAAATATAAGGCCTGACTATGAATACGAGCATTGATATGCTATTCCTGTATAGGGATATTACTTTATATATATTCTATATATAAGATATTCTCCTTTTTCACATGGAGCACGTGCAAAGCCAATTTTTCTACTTTACGAGATCTTCTAGCCTTATTTATTTCTTCGGAGGACTGATGTATTTCTTCGGACATGTCAATGCGCTTTGCATTTCGAAATTCTGCAGATATCTTTGCTTGTTGACCAATATTGATGTCCATTAAAGCTATAATTTGTAAAATTGTATAGAACTTTTTATTAAAAATACAGACAATAAAAAAATTTGCGATATCAACTGTATCTTTATCGTAATGCATATATTTAAGAGCATAACCAAATTAATAAAAACTTTTGTTATTATTTGACTATTTACTCATAAATATCTTTATAATCTTTCTAGTAATTCATTTAGCGTTAAATATTCATATGTAGGTCGAATAACTTTCAAATATTTAGAAGCACGACTTACTCGATTATCAAATCGGCGTTCACTTAAATTAGTTATATCTTTGTTATTTCGATAGATCCAGACATATCACTTTAGGAATTCTTCAAATATCATAATTTTAAAATATGTTATAAAAAATCTTTTAACTCTTTCAAATCAGAATAAAACCTCTTTAAAATCGTAGTTTTCTATAAAAGTAATTGTTTATTTTATCTAAATAAAAGAACTTAGATTTAAGTAAATTAGTATCCATCGAATAAATATTTCAATTTTTTATATGTGTATCAAGAAATACAAGAAAAAGTAATATAGACAATAGAAAGATTTGGAGATAGGAAGATTTTATATTATAAAGAGAGAAAGGGCGAAAAAGGAAGCCGACAGTTTCGACAGTTCGAACTAGGAGTCACGATAACGATGAATCGTAGATGTGGCAAATGCAAACGGGAGATATTTTTGGCCGGCGAAAATATGGAAGTTCATCTTCCGGCTTTATTGTTATCTGTTTCAATAATATTCGCCGTTTCTCTTTTATAATGCCTCCCGAAAGAGACGGGGATTTGCGTGCGAAGAAACGAAGAGCGATAAATGACGGGACTTAGTGGGCGAGGATTCACTCGCGTCTCGGGTTTTATTCGTCCCATTTTTCTCTAACCGTCCGCCCTTTCATCGGGTATCGCGAAGCCAAGATCGTTAATCATCGCATCGCGCGAGACACAAATATAGAAACGTAATCGATTCGCCGCACGATAACGCGGACGGATGCAATGAGGTGCATTACTGGAGGTGACAAGTGGGTGACATGTCAGAGCATCGGTATACGTCCTTGTCCCTCGTCGTCGACCCTCGTAAGGGACTCTTCGTCGAGAATATCTCGTTCACAAAGCTTAATATAGAATCTGTTACTTCCCCTTTCTCTCCCTCCCTCTCTCTCTCTCTCTCTGTTCTTCTCTCGCGTCTCATCTTGTTGTTCGTTGCTGTTTGTCTTTGTCTGAAGCCCGAGCGGCTATATAATGTATACCTAGTGTGTATACATAGTTGTATATGTGAGGAAAAAAGGGAGGCAGAAAAAGAGGAAAAGAGAAAGGAAGAAAGAGGGATAGTCGAAGGATAGTCAAGCATGAATGCTACCCGAGCGGCGTAGTACTTTTTACGTTATTATACTCGTGGATATGTGTGGCACGTGCCGATATAGTAGCGCGCTTTTTTTACTCTTAAAGCTACAGAAATATTTACTGAAGTGCGCAGTAATGACGGTAATCAAATTGAAACAAATTCGACGTTCTTTCCCTTTATACACTTGGTTGTTAAACGGTTTTCACACTTTTTATCAAATAAAATTGCAATGCTGCAAGCTGTCGAAATTGAAAGCCACTGTTGATGTGTTTGCGCGCAGTAATCGGATTTGACAGGAGCCAAAATGACAGTACCGAATATGACATTTGCGAAATTTGAAAAGAAGAATTAATCCAATATTAAGAAAATGTTATTTTAAAAAGTAATTGTTTACTTTTTCTTTTCTTTTTCCGCGAAAGGCGTGACTATTCGTTCGAGTACAAGGGAGTCGGAATAATAAGAAATTCAGTCAGAGTAGTAAAGAAAGCGCGATATATCATTACGTTTCTGGACTGCCGCGTTCACAGGTCAAGCTACATTCAATTAGTAATGAGAATTAATCGTTACCGTCGAATGAAAATTTGTTGCTGCGACGTCCCTTAATTGGCATTACGGAAAATGAGACGCGGGGGCGAAAGAGACTGCGAAAGTTTAGAAATGAATCTCTTTTCGTGCGATCGTAAATAGTACGTTAGTACTGATTGCTGAAATGCTTACTGCGATAGCGTGGCATTTTAAAGTAAAATTATTAGACTTATTATTGGACTTTAAATTGATTGATTCCAAATTAAACAAATAATTAGAAACGTTTATGCGTAAGTGCCAATTATTGCACAACAATTATAGACCAACAAATTATTTCGTGATCCTATAACGTTACCTACAACGTTACCTACTTTTGCTATTAATAGTGTTAATATTCATATCGTTTTAGTCTATATAGGGTGTTCCATTTTAATTGCATACTTTAAATAGCTCCAAAACAAGATATTATAGAAAAAATGTGTCAAAAAGAAATTGTATTGTTTCAAGAGGAATAAAGATGATAATATTTATTTAACTTTGGAATAATTGGGGGGGGAAGACTATCAAAGTTAATTTTAATTTTATAAATAAAATCATATCGTTTTTCTAACACTAATCAATTCCTCCAATTATATTTTGCATACAAAATTAGTACATACAAAATTAATAAGATCATCGAAAAGTGAAAATCTTTAGAGATATTTTTCACTTTATTTTGATACTTTTCAGTACAAGATATGGAACATTTCGTAAAATATTCATTTTTCGATAACCTCATTTTTATACTGTTGTATAATTTATACAATTGTACAAGAATGACGGATTTAAAATTAAAATGGGAAAAGTTAAAATGAAACACCCTGTATATAATAATGATACTTCCAAACTTATTAAGAGTTTCTTAAACTTAAGGTGCTAGAGTCGATAACGTAAAAACGAATATCGATAACGCAAAAACGATTGTTAATAACACAATTATTTTCGTATTTTTTGACATACAGAACTTAACGTAAATATGTGTTGTTTTGTTTTAAAATATTTAGCGGCAAACCACGCAGGAATCTTTCTACAAACTTTTCAAATATTCTTAAGTCTCTAAATTCAGATATAAACATACAGCAATGTTCTTCAAAATTTTTCTGTTTGAAGCATGCATACTTTCGGTGTAGAAGCGAAATTTCTGGATTAGGCAAATATTGCGTCAATTGACAGCTTGAGATTTTACATATAAAATTTTTTTCGTTTTCGTCACGTATTGAGCAATTTATTTTTGTACGTACTTTTATTGTATAAAAACATTTGTAATCCTATACATCTAATACGACGTAAATTTTGCAGAAAAATGTCAATACACTGTCGGTAAAATTTCCAGCGTCGTGTTAAGGAATCGGTAAAGCAAATGATATTCTAAATTTAGTCTTAAATATTAACAATGATTGTGAATGTAACCTTATGAATATTATCTTGTATTGAGAATAGAAATAATTTCTTCCACATTTTCATTATAATATGTACTCTTTTAATGCATTAATTAACCAAGTTTGGCTCGATCCATATATACCTTATTCCGCTTTATAAATTATATTAAAATTAATGAAATTATTTATTAATTACTTGTCGATATGTCAAAATTAATTGTGATGATACAGACACAGAAAACTGGAGAGACTTTTAGATAAAATGACAGAAAAAGAGAAGCAGTGTGTTTTACGTGCTCAGTAACGGTACTATTTTTCCCGCAATAAGATAGCCCAGGAATCGACTCGAGCACGAAAAGCCGCATTAGGATAGTGATTTCCTCGTAATGACTCGTCCCGTCCACTTCGCATCAGATTTCAATTAAGAAAATGGTCTTGCCAAACGTATTTAGTTAATTCGCGCGCCACTCGAACACGCGGCGACGGCACGCTCGATTTAATTGATCGAATTTTGATGGGCGACGACCGAGCTAATTACATCCGGCAAAGATATTTTGGAGGAGCGACCGATGTGCCGTATCAACCGAAATAACGCGATTGAAACGGGCGAACAAAACGATATTACATAAGCAGTAGCGTTTCCGACACACAGCAATGTTTCCGACACTCGCGCGCGCGTGTGTGCTTTTGCACGTGTAGAATTTATGAGGAATTGAACGTGTGATCGTCGAAACTACGCGTTAAAACCGAATTTTCCCTGCCACTCTGACGCTTATACATACAGTTATGAGAGCTCGACGACGATATTCCTGTGCGTGAACGAGCGAAAGCGCGAACAACGCTCGCTCTTATCGTAATTTTATTGATTTAATGCCGCGCTATTTGCAATTTGCTGACGCTTCTGTAGACGTGCACGTGTATACACACATGGCGTTTTTGCGTAGGCTATTATCACTATCCCACGGAAATATTCCCATGACCAATACGCGTGTTCATTCAATTAAACTTGCGGTCGCACGGGCACGGGATTATTGCGCGTGTGTTGATCGCGTTATTTACATCACTTTCAGCGTTCGCAGACCTGAGGCTGACCAATAAATGTAATTCTTCAATGAATTATTTCTACAATTTAATAATGTTGGTTGTTTTTCTGCTATGCATGCTATGGATCTGACGAATCTCTTCGACCTGGTGTCAATTTTTCAATAGCAGTTTAAGTTTGTTATGTATTTGGTTAGACTCTATTCTAATAACGTGTTTGATGTGTTTAAATAGAGCTTAAGTTTAAATCTAAGTTTAGCGAGCATGAATATGGCTGCTCATCGCAATAGTTAATGACTTGCTTGTATCGAAAATATAAAGGACGATTTTCCAATAATAGCTTAAAGTTAGATTTAACTTTAAATCACTATTGGAAAATCGGCCTTTAAAGTTTCGATAGAAACAACAGTTATTAATTGTTGTGATGGGCACCTATATTCATGTTGCTTTACGTATTTTAACGACAGTGATAAATAATATTTCATTTATCTCAATACGCTGTTTGCGATTTTTTAAAGTTTTTTTTTTTTTATAAATGAAAGTATAACATCCCAAAAAACATTTTGTGGTGCCTTAAAGTGCTCAAACACTTTGAAGTGCTTTATTTGATTTATTTAAAAGGTTAATATTTGTTTAATACTATAAAAATTGATATTATGTTTATATCGATTTCCACATAGAAAATCTTTTGGAATCTAATTGGAATACAACCTGTTTTTCCAAAAAATGGATTGAGGAAATTTATGAAGATTTATATTAAAAACGTAAGATTTCTTAAAAACATGATTTCTAAATGGGAAACCAAACAGATCCGAACGTTTTCTTTTTTTCGATTTCTAATCTATATTTATATTGAACAAAATACTTGAAACTTTGTGTATTTACGTACATTTTAAAAGTATAAATCTAATTTAAAAATATAAATAATTAAAAAACGTAAATACTCCAACTGTATAAAATATTTTACTTATCTAATATTTTACTATCTTCTTTTTTAAATAAATTACAAATATACCTTGAATAAAATAATATTTATTACATTTTTACTTCAAATATAAATCTTTGACATCACATTAATTAAAGTAACAGTTCAAATGTACTGTAATTATTTACAATTAACAGTCGATAAGTTATAAGAATGAATCGTACAATAGTATATATTTTTAAAAGACATATCTCTCTCTCTCTTCCTCTCTCTTTCTTTCTCTCTCTCCCTCTCTTATATCTTTATAAGTCATAATTAAGAAAATATTAATTATTACTTTGTTATTCTCAGTGTCTGCTCATTTCCTTTCACTCCCTCTACTTTTTTTCCACCTCCTGTTTTTCTATCTTCCATCTTCCTGCATCCTCTCATCTTGTAACTTCTTCTCATGCTTCTATTGTACTTCATTTTCTCACTTTGCACTTTCAATTTTTTTTTCTTTTTTGATGTGTCTTTATTTTTTTTTCCTTTTTTAATTCCCATTTCCGTTTTTTGTTTCTAGACTTCTTTCTCTATAAGGTAAATGTCCCAGCAGCCGAACACTTCCCAGTGTATTCAACTACTTTGAAAAAAAAAACATTTATTATTTATTTTAATAATTATGAATAAAAGTAATAATTATTTAATAAGAAGCTCCAATATATTTGACAATTAATTAGATAAAGATAAACTAAATTTAAAACTTTTGTATTAAAAAAAAATTGTTGTATAAGCGTGCATCTATGGTTTGGCAAAATAATGGCCAATCGTTACCAAATTTGTTAGGAAGAAGCATCTAGTTAATAATATGAAAATTGGATATTTACTTATATTTATAAATAAATAATTGAATATTCAATTTCAAAGATAATTAGAAACTCTCTTTGATAAAATTTATCATAAATATTGCAATTAAAATGATATTTTTGAGTGTTAGTACATTTAATAAAGGTATCAGTGGTCTCAATCGTCGGACGCATAAACAAACTTAATCTGTCAGAAACTACGAGGTTAATGTCATGTAATGTCGCCTATAACGTATACATGTAAACGGATTTTTGTAGTATATATAATAATTTCATATTTTGTAAGACATGTAATTATATGTGAGACTCTTTAAAAATATTAATCGACTTTTTAAAAATATTAATTTATCTTTAAAAATATATAAATAAGTTACTAATTTATAATAATTATTATTATCATAAAGTCAATGTTTTTTATATGTTTTTATTCATGGAACATGTAAAGAATTATTTTAAAATCATTTAAAATCATGAATATATCCAGTAAAAAATCTGTGCGTGGACTGACATCAAACTGTCGACAGATCCATAGACATCTATGTTCATAATAAGCTATCGACAGAATCTGCTGACAGACTTTGAAGATAAATTCACATCTTGGCAGAAAACAAAAAGGTATTAGCCAGAAGAAGAGAGATTCCTGTCTTTCTCTAGCGCGAACGCGTCAACAGTGTCGCTCAATTGTGACAATCAGGAATACTGCAACTTTATTTCGGAAAATATGTGGTTACCGTTTAGTAATCGAGTGTTTAGTAATATCCTGTATGTATAATATATATCAAATGTATATGTAAATGTTACTGACATATTCTATATTAAATATTCTATTAATGTACATAATGTGTATCATTAGTATAACTTATATATATATATATATATATATATATATATATATATATATATATATATATATACATTCTGTATATTCTTTAGATATACGGAACGAACACATATGTACATATACATATGATATATACATATATGTATATATTCAAAAATTGACAAATTTATACATATTATATAATATTTGTAAATTAGTATATATATATATATATATATATATATATATATATATATATATATATAT
>NW_022639629.1:523110-526899 GCF_010583005.1 Odontomachus brunneus | reverse complement strand
TATATATTATTTAGTGCATAAATTAATTCTCAGCCTTTTTGGCATAATTTTCATATTTCTTTATAAAAAACGAATAATTACCTACTCTTTAAAATAAACTCCCTCACTTTCAATGCATTCCCGCCATCTCTCAGGTAACTTTTGAATACTGTCTCGGAAAAAAGATTGTGGTTTTACCGAATAAAGTCATCGATGCTTTTTTTAACTTTCGTGAGATCGAAAGTGCGAATCGGTCAGGTGATGCTGTAGCGACCGGAAAAGGTGATAATTTGAAGGGACAAAGTCTGAAGAATACGCCGCATCAGGGAGAATTCCCCAACCCAAGTTGGAGATAACTTTTATGGTCGCTTTTGTGTGTGGCCGCGCGTTGTCGTGCAGTAAAATCACCTACCTATTTCCACTACCGATAAAAAGTCTTTTTTCTACAATCATGTCACTTAATTTTATCACTTGGTCATTTGGTAACGTTTAGAAGTAACAGTTTCACCGAGTTTGAGCATCTCGTAATAAATAATACCTTTGAAATCCCACTAAATACACAACATTTTTTTCGAGTGAATATTCGGTTTCGCTGGTCTTGTTGATGGTTTATCCGAATAAACCCATGACTTTCGTCTCTTAGTATTGTCATACAATATCCATTTTCCATCCTCGGCCACAATTTTATGCAAAAAGTCCTTTTGTTTAAATCATGACAGGAGGACATTGCCGTGTCGAATTTTGTTTTCAGGAGTAAGGTGGTAAGCAACCCAACGGTCTTCCTTCTGTATTTTTCTGAGCTTCTTTAAACGTATAGAAATAGCTGGTTGAGCGACTTCCAGTTCTTCAAGACGCTCGTTTTGCGTTTGACAACGATTTTCGTTGAGTATTTCCTTCACTTCCTCATCTTCAATTCTTTTTCAGTTGTCCAGGGCGTCCTTCATTCTGGAGGTTAAAATTTCCATCCCAGAACTTCTAGAACCAATTTTTATATGTACTATAGAACACAACATTCTTGTCCAAGGCCGAACAAATCATTTCTTGTGCTTTTGCAGCATTTTTTAAAGTTGGAATGCGAAAAGGAAGAGTGCGAAAAGGAGAACCTTAAGTGCTGCTTTTCGAACGACATTTTACTACTGTTTTTTGAAGTTATGTTAGTAGTACCATCAACTATTGTAACTCGTTTTAGAGCTTAGAAATGGCGCTTTAAAACGACTATTTTCGGCGAGAAAAAAGTTTCAATTTGAATAAGTGCTGTAGTCGATTTAATGTAGGGGCCAAGAATTAATTTATACGCCTAATATATTGTTTATATATATATATATATATACGTTAAATATTTTATGTTAATATATGTTAATATTTTTATATATACTATTTTCATTATTTGTAATTTGTGAAATTTCATTCATCCGTGTATGGCCAGCTATCCTTTTACTAAACATAGTCATTGGTATTTGGTTTTAGTGATCGAATAGGAATTGATTATATTAGGTCAAGTTGAACAATAAAGTTCTTTACTTTTTTCTTAACAACTTTGTAGACTTTTTAGTAATTAATTAGAGAACATTAATATATTGTCGCAAGCGATCATCTGCCAATTTTCTTTAATTAATAATTAAAAATCTACAAATTTATTAGGAAAATGATGCAGAATTTTTTTGTTCAGTTTGATCTAATATACAAGCAAGATCTAATATACAATGGCATGTCACTACAGGTTATCTCGCGCGATCATTCACAAATCTTCTTTAATTAATATCTTTCTAATTATTGTGAATATCACAAAACGGTATAGGACTTTTATGTTCACCTAAATCCGTACTATGCTTTCACGAGAGCTTCGGAGTTTGTTTCTGGGACACGCTGTATACATACTATGTAATGTATATCTCATTCATATGTATATAAAATATATATACAGTATATAGGATAATTATCTGTACATTATGGAATATATATGTATGTACAGGAAATATTCAATGTTATATAGGTATCACTTTTCGCTCTCTATCATAACCAATTACTGCGCAAACGTTTCAGTAATGTCTTTCAATTGCGACAACTAAGAGCGCGCAATTACATTTGGAAAGATATGTGTCTATCATTTAGCAACCATGCATACTCCCCGTGATAGTGCAAAAAAAAATTCTCTTTCGACGGGCAATCAAACGGAAGTGGAATCACGACGCTTCATCTCGGTCAACCTGACTCGCGTTTTTCCACAAATCGCGGTGCAAATTAATCGACGTGCCGAGAGACTCGATTTCCCGGCAAATCGCGGGGCCGGCTGGGATCGAGTGACTGGGGGAATCGAGTGGCGAGGCGCGCGCTTCGCGTGACGGACTTGCGGTCGAATGTGACCTCTCACATCGTTGGCGCACATTTGTCCCCCAATGGAATCTCCAATTGTGAGTTCTCGGTTACGCTTGACGACGAAAGACCGTTGCCGCCCGCCGGGGAATTTCTAGACCTCTTGATCTCTCATAACCGGCGTAGCCTCTTAGCGTTTCAGCATCGATTGTCGCACCCTCCCCCGGGAGAGGAGAACTCACGAAGTTTGCGTCCTCGCGGACAAAGGACCACGTTTGTAAACGTTGACGCAATACAGTCGGTTCCGATTTCAGTGGCTTTGCCAACTCTCGCATCCCATCCGCTGCGCCGTTGATACCGTGGAGGAATGAAGGTAATAGAGCCTGATTCCCAAACAGCAACCGTCTCAAACTCGTGAAAACGGATGTCAACGGTGGAAGAGCGTTATCACCACTCTAATTTTGCAATTTGCCTTCTTTCCCGCACGACAGAACGTTAGAAATCTAATCCAAAAAACGTACAAACAATGTTAGAAGATGCGTTCATAGAATAAATTATACCATACAATGAGAGAAAAGATATTTAAAAGATGAAAGATATTTATTTGATGGGTACTAAGCATATATTTAGTTATATACTTATATTTATATTTATAATTTGTACTCCCAATATATATATTTTTATATTGAGATAAGATTTTTTTCAAATAAGATAATATATTTTCCTAAAACCGTTGTTTTTCATAAAAAATGTTTTAGTCTATTTAAACAAAAGAATTTTTAGATTTAAGCAATTTATTTTTAGATTTGTGTTATTAGAATATCTACTAAATGAATATATTTTATTTTTTTAATATTTTTTCTCTAAATATGAGAAATAATAATAATAACAATATACATTATTAAGTCATGAGAATTACAGAAGGCTTGCAAAAGGCGAGTAAAACGAATGATAATAATATAATAATAATAATATTTATTATTATTATATAATGTAATAATAAATAATAATAATAATATAAAATAATATTATATAATATAATAATAATAATATGCTTGATTTTGGAAGCTATAAAAATTCAGAATGCTTACAAAGGGTGAATAAAATGAATGCTATCAGTATCAGTATCAAAAAGTGTCAACAGGGTTTCACGTATCTCTTTGAAAACGCAAAAGACGTATAAGAGAGGTAGAGAGAAATTCGCTTTTATCGGAAATTAATCGACAGTTTCATTTATACGCGCGTAGAATCGAGCCATGTTGGCTCGCGCGACCGTGACGCATCAAAGCCGACGATACTTTTGTAGTAACTCAGCGTTTACGATAAATCGATGTCAAGTGATGCTTGTCGCCCAGCGAAGAAATGTAACCGAGTGAAGTCTTTGCAAAGTCTTTTTCACGACGATTACCCGGCGCGTTAATGGATTTTGACTGTATTGGCACACACACACACACACACACACACACACACACACACACACACACACACACACACACA
>NW_022639629.1:513448-522370 GCF_010583005.1 Odontomachus brunneus | reverse complement strand
ACACACACACACACACACACACACACACACACACACACACACACACACACACACACACACACACACACACACTTATGTATATATAGTGAGACGATTAAACGGATCTTTGAGCATTCTTAGTAAGAATAATGCGATTTCCGTGCACATCGTGCGGACGCGGTAACGAGTTCCGGCCAGTGGTAACTTGCGGATTTTCACGACACTTTAAATCGCAATGTATCATTATGCTATGCACCTTTGCTCCGCGTAGAAACTTCTCAAGATTTTTCCAGGTATAGTATAGATTCCAATTAGAATGTTCCAATTTCTCCTAAAATCGGTTTAACTTCACTACAGTACTTAATTGGGAATAAATGTTTATGAAATGGGTTATAAATGTTTATGAAATATTTATCTATTATTAATTGTATAGTACAAAATTGTTACTGTTAAGTCTTTACATATATATGTTTATTTCTTGCAAATTTTAATATTTCACATACACGCTAAATACTTGAGACACTAGATAGTATTATACATTACTTAACATGACACACATGTCTAAAAGACGTCTTAAAGACGTCTTTTAAATCTCTCTGATAACTTTTTAAGACATCTGAAAAATTTTAAGATGTTTTTCAGATGTCTCTAAAGCATCATATTGTTGTGTCGGGCACATACGGAAAGGTTAAGACAAAGACTTAGGACATTAAAACATTGTCTCAAAATTATAAATCATTCTGCTAATGTCCCTTGATGGGTTTAAATACAATCGAAATAGAAATAGAGTAAACCATACTCAATTACTACAATTACTGGTATCCCCCTTAATCACCGGTACTTTAGGAAAATCTGGTTTTTCTTACGCCCAACGGTATCTGATTACAGTGTTAGTTGTCAAGACCTCTTTCGGAATTATATAGAAGCTTAACTGTAATACCGATCGCGTGAAAAATCAAGTTTTCTTAGAATACAAATGATTAAAGAGATTGCCAATGATTGTGTGATTTACTCGTGCTTTTTCGCGCGAGCTGGTATTATCGGTGTATTTTTATGTTATCAAACAGAGAATTCCCCTTCTATACCAACTATTGTATTCAATAGAATAAAAAATAAGAAAATAAAGTATTTTTAAAACACTGGATACTGAACTTTATGAATGGGGAAATACTTATTATTGAATAGTACCTAACTACATTGTAACTATATTGACAACTAGGGCCATCTATGGGCAAATTCCGGTTTCATATTTACAGACCTGGTATATGGGAAATTAACATATATTTTGTTCAATAATAATATAAGGAGACTAGAACGGTTTGAAATCTTCAAAAAATCGATTTTTGGGTTTTTACGTAATCGTTTAGTACAATTCTTTAAGAACATTTTGGCGCAAAAAGAACCTCGATATTCGCAAAATTGAGTTTAGGAGAGCGAAAAATGTAAGGCCTGCGGAGCGCGCGCGATCATGTAGTGTAAGAAATGTAGATATTTATTTAAAACAAACTGATAAACAATAATAACGGTTCGAAAACTTAGAAATAATAATATCGGAAACAAAGACTATAGGCGTATGGAGGTCACTGCTAACAAATATAACAGTAACAACAAAGGAGACGAGAACAGTCGGTCGGTCAGTAGCAGAAGCAGTCGGTCGTTTATTCTTCAAAACAGCATTTTCCGCTCCTTTTGCCATGATAACTCAAGAACGGCTGAAGATATCGACTTGATCTTTTTTTTATTTAAAGATAAAGACGTACTGCATAGATTTAACCGAAGTTTGCATATAAAAATTAATTTTTTAATACCGTTTTAACAATAAATAACTTGAATTTTTAGACAAGTTTTGTTTTTTGTCCGCTAATTCTCTAATTTTTGAAATTTTTAGTTCCATTTCGGTTCAATCTATAGAGGGAAATCTCATCTATAAAATGACGCTTGGCGCATTAAAAAATTCCAACTCGTTTTCCCGGAATCGTGGCAAAACCGCAAAAAACGTTTTTTTAATTTAGCAATATTTCGCTCAATTATTAATATTTTTTGAACTTCTACGGCTTATTATATTCCTAAAAGTATATATAAAAACTAAAAAAGAGAAACAAACTTTGTGTATGTTTATGCGTTCGTCGACAATCGTCATTCGAATTTCACTCAATTTTCAGAAGATGAAATCGTCCTAATCCCCGTAAAATAAAGGGTATTGGGAAAACTTTGTGTTTCCCATTTAGCATCGCATGCTTTTGAAACATTACAATTTTGACCAAAATCTATAATCATTTTGTGGAATAGAACTGGATCTCAATTCAATTCCAAGAAATTTCCGACGCGGGGAACTGCGAGCGCCCCAAGTAATTCTCTTATTTATGAGAACCCAAAGGGTACAGACAAGGAAGAAAAAAATATTCAATATAAAATCCACGAACTCTGAGTAATCTTTTTTTATGCAAAGAGAGAGAGCTTCGGCGTCCCTTCAAAATAATTACAAACGCACGAGTGTTAATGTATGTCTTGGAATTTCATTACCACCGCGACTTATGCACACCGCTCTACCCAACATTCCCGGGCCAGTCGCTCTCGCGCGGGAATATCAAACAAGGGCGATGGATTATGCCACCGTCGATGGCGGGGTGGCAGTAAATTCACTTGGCAACTTGAAAGCGCTGCGCGCGCGGTCGGAATTTGCGGGAAGACGCCGGCGACATAGAAGAAAGTAATTTAGATCGCTCAAAAGGACCGTCTTGAAATGCGTCACAAAATTACCACGACTACTGTGGGTCGTGAGTTAGACCATCCTCCTCCCCTCGCAGCCTGTTGTAACTCAAGCACGGACGTTTTATTGAAGTTCGGGAATCCAGACGGAAATAAACGTTTAAGCCGCTTTTATGCAGCCCTGTCGCTCACGACGTTACGACGCGATAAACGGCATATTATCGGAGTCCGCTGACTTTTCGGACCGTGATGCTAATAATATTCCAAAAGAGTTGGGGTGCTTCGTTGCTGCAAGAGCTGTTCCGAGAATAGCCTTATTAATTTGAGAATAGCAAACAGAAAGTAGTTTTTAACCTTTTGAGCATTTTACAGCTACACGATCTTTGAGGACGGAATACTTTGATCCATCGCACGTCAAACGATGAAAAAAATAACCTCTTGAAAAATATCGAAAGCGGTGGGCTGAGATAAATGGAATTTTCTTTAGTACACTTGAAGGGATATGTAAATGAAATGCAAATGCCTATCGCAAACGCTTGACAACTATTGCTTGTGTCGAGAGTACTCAAATATCACAATGTGAGGCTATCGATAATGGAAATTCTAAAAATTTTTTAATTACATTTATGGGGCAAATATATTGTACTGAATCATTAAATTTACATCGTGCAATCATGTAAATTTTATGTTACATTGATGCAGCAACAAATTTATTAAAAAGTTGCACTCAGACTTTTGCACTCATATTACATTCCATATGACATATCGTTAATAAATTCTGATAATTTTTTTCGTACTTCTATTTTGCCGTTTTATGTAATAGATATGAGTGCCATATGAACCACTCATAAGGAATGCAATCTTCAGAAATCAGGTAGTAAAGTTGCTGCTGAAGTTACGTTTACTTGGTTTCAAAGCGGCTTAGACACAACAGAAGTTGGGAACTCATCAAACTGTCAAAATTGAAAGACTTTACCGATTTTATCGACTTACGCAATAATTTTATTATCAATGATTATTATATTATTATTAAATATGTGACTAATCATATTATTACGTAAACCTATCTGTAATGACAGACAGGTCATTTTTTACTTCAATTTTGACAGTTTGGTAAGTTCCCAACTTTGATATGTCTAAACCGTTCTGCAACCGAATAGAGTGTCCGATAACTCATGGAGGAGCGATGCAGGTAGATTAGGTCAAACTGAACAAAAAATTTCTCTACCATTTTGCGAACAATCACTGTAATGGCAACGTTCTTTATACGTACTGTATGCTTGTATACTAAATTATGATGTACAGTTGTGCACATTAATGCAACAATTTTCTTTAATTAATAACTAAATATCTACGTGATCATTTAAAAAATAATAGAGAATCTTTTTGTTCAATTTGATCTAATCTACAAACATACAGCGGTAAACATCGCTATTACAGCTCACTTATCGTGTAACGTGTGATCACACATCTTCTTTGATTAACTTAAAATTTTACGTGGTTGTTTGCAAAATGGTAGATGATTTTTTATTCTGTTTACACTAATCTACCCGTACACCGCGATTTCTTTGTGAGCTACGGGACACTCTGTATACTTCTTTATCTGGAGAATGTCACATGAGTTACTCATAAAGGATGCAATCTTTACAAATCAGTTAGTAAAGTTACTGCCAAATTCACGTACACCTGCCTATCTAGTTAGGGCTTCAATATCCGTTGAAATTTGATACTATCTGGGTATCCGCATATTGGATAAATGTGACGCTTCAATTTATCCGGAAACTCGGATTTTCCAATACCTGCGTATAAGGTTGACCGTCTCCACCACAGATAACTTTATCATCATTCATTTACTGGTCGTTTGGCAGCGTTTAGTAATCAATTCCCGACGTTTAGTAGCCACGATTGTGATATATATCACGGAAAATAAAAATGCATGTGAAAGTGGGCCCATCCCCATCCCCTTGCTTTCCACAGCTTACATGTTTTTGATTGTTTCCATTCGTTCGGTAGGTCCGGTGACGCAATCTCGATACCCGATAGTTTAAATCGCGATTGCTATGAACAATGACATATGTAAATATGGAATTGAATGCATTTCTGCAGAGAAAATATTACAGCAAAAATTACAACAAAACCTTGGGCCATATAGAATTATCACTGAAATTACAAAATATTTGTTTAAAAACATTATGCATGTTTAACTTTTTAATACAAATTATTGTAATTACCCTTGATATTTTTTCATATCATATCATTTCATATCAGATAATTTATCAAATTTAGGTGAGATGAGGGACAGTTGAGACAATTTTGACATTTTATTTTTTGTAACCTATGTTTTTAAAAATTTTACGACAACAATAATTGAGATTTATTCCTTAGAGTATTCTGAAGTAATTTATATATATTTTAAATAATGTAATTTTTTTCATGAATAAGGAATTAATAAAATCGTTAAATTTTGTCCTAATTCTCCCTCTTACTAGGGAGAGATGGGACAGATGGTAGGGAGACTTTGGACATAATAACAAAAATAATTATAATTTAATAATTAAAGCTTATTTATTATTTTTAACATAAATTTACGATGATTACACTTTATTATGAATCATATTTAACTTAAATTAACTTAAACTGAAATTAAAAATTCTTTATTAAAAAACTTAACAATAAAGACTTAACATTTTGTAATTATAATATTAAAATGGGCATAAAATTGTGATAGAGATATTTCGATATTATAAATGTTCTAACTCTCTCTACTTGGGATGTTCCAACTCTCTCTTGTCATTATTTTTACATTAAAACGATTGTAAACATATTTAGGTTAAAAATTGAGATTATATTATGCTTGCATTGCAAAGCTTAAGAACTATTTATTAGAATATATGGAATGAAATTCTTATAAAATGCAACTATTAAAAGAGATATCACAAATATTAAACAAGAAAAATAATTACTTTTGAGTTAAAAACGATTTTACTTACCTCTAATTAAATCTAAGCTCTTTATAAACTAGTTTACAAAATATTTATATACTTCACATAGAAGGGCATCAATTGTGTTTTGGACCAAAAGTGTAGTACCAATTGTTAGAGAGAAAATAACACTGTCCTAACTCTCCCCCGGTACCAACTCTCCCTCATCTCCCCTACTCTTTCTCTAGCAATTTCTATAATAATTTAGCCCAGCCTTACAGAAAACGTAGTAAAAAATAAATACAATTTTAACGTAATGTTTAGTGTAATATTATCTCCATGCAGAAATCATAATTTTCCACATCGTCCCGATTATAAGTAATTGATCGGCATTAGTTTGATGGTCGCTTTTAAGCGTTTTTGGTAAAAACCACGATGCGTTCGCAAGATTAAACGAGACCACCGCGATCCTCGAGATTTAGATTTGTCATTTGGGCGCACGACTCCGCTCCGTGATAGTCCAAGCGAAATTCCCACTGAAACTTATCCATCCGTTATTACTCGCGAAAAAGCTATGCATGAAAGAGGCACGGATCGATCCACCGTCGTTCTCGAACGCGACGTGAGCAACAAAACCCCGATGTCATGAAACGCTTCGTGCATCAGAAAAAGAAAGAAAGAAAGAGAGAGAGAGAGAGAGAGAGAGAAAGAGAGAGAGAGAGAGGGAGAGAGGGAGAGAGGGAGACCTTGCCTGTGCGCGTAACTTTGTCGATCTGTTTTAGTTGCGGAGTTAATATCCCCCGGAGATTGGGCGCAGGAGTAAGGGAGACTAAATACGTTCCCGCGTGTAACGGGAATGTTTGCGTTTACGTTTTCGGACGCGAACCGTTTACATTGTTCCAGTGATATGTCGTAAGAGCGAAACTCGGCCGTCGGGAAAACAGCTCGCGAGACGTTGAAGTTGAGAGTACAACTCTATTATGTTGCGAAACCCGCGAGACAAATTCCGCCGAGTCATTATGAACTGTTTGCGCCGGCGGGGAAGAAAGGCGAGGAGGGAACTGCGGAAAAACCGCGGAACCGCGAGCCCGAAATAACCATCGCGATTGATATTTTCGGCCCGCGGATTTTCCCACCTAGTTGGAAAAGCGTAGTTGTCGATTGCGCGCGGTTTTAAGCGCCAAGGCGCGACGGCGGTTTACCTTTATTTACTGTGCTCGCCGATAAGCGTATCAAGCGGTAGCAATCGGCTTTCGATTCCGATCGTCACCACCTCTCGTTCTGTAAATTTGTGACAATTGATATGCCTCGGAGGTGTCCATAATTATTAGTGAACGGTTTGACACGGTAAATAATACCCGCAGTATATCCAGTAAACACCAACTAACAGTAACGTTGCATCGATGTTACAATCTCCCACCTAGCGATACAACTGTTATATTGTGTTTGCATTGTAGAACGGGAAATTGTAACACTGATGTAACGTGTTAGCGTACGCTAGGACTCTAATTAAAAAAATTTTCATTCTCTTTTATAATAATACTTCTTTTTTTTCTTCTTTCATAATTCGACTTCGTTTCTTTTCATGATAATAATTCATTTTCACAGTAATAATAACAAAAACATTCTTTTTTATAATAATATTTCTTATCTTTAATAAGTAATTCCTATATATAATAATTATAATTGTTGATAATTATTTTTTTTCTTTTAATAACGTTCTCTCTCTTCATTCTGCGCTTTCTTTTCGATCATGAACGACAACGTGGGCCCTCTCGTTTCCAAGAATGCAACTTAACGAAGTCACGCACGCACGGAAAAGAGAACGTGAGTAAAGGAATCGGATAAAGCAGATAAAACGATCGCGGAAAATTAAGGAAAATTAATGAGACCATAATCGTTCTTGTTCCAATCATTAGAGAGCCGTCATGAAGCGAGATTGAATACACGCCATGGTGGGTGTAAGGTCCGTCTAAAGGATTGTTATCGTGAAACGATGGTACACTCGGCTTTTCAGGTCGCTATGACGTTTATGGTCGTTAATGTATTGACCGGCCGTCTGTGTCGAAGGGAAAACATTATCCGTTATTGTGTCAACCGCGGTAACAACTTCGTTGTCTTTGTTCTCTTCTTTCTTTCTCTTTTCTCTTCGCGAAATCTTCGTGATAACACTAGTTTATAAAAAAAAAAACAGCTATTTTTTGCCACATAGTTTCAATTATGTATATTATATAATATTTTTTACGCTAAATTAAAAAATGCACATAGCTGTCAATCCAGAATTTTCTAGTGATGTGGTTTTTAAGTTTAAAAAAAATTAATCTTCTTTACATGTACAGACATGTGGTTTACTTAGGAAAGATCGAGTCTAGTTGGTTCAAAGAGTATGTCAATCATATGCTTTGCTTATATATTCGTAAAAGAAACTGTAGAAAAAAAATAATAAAATATTCCTTTTAGAACATACACATATAGGTTTCGTCTCTGAAAACAAACTTATTATATAAAAAAACTTCATTATTCATTGTATAAATTCATTGTATAAATTCGGAATTGAGTTAAAGAATAGAGAAAACTGATTTAGAAGAACAGCCAAGTACATTTTTTTCTAAATTTCGTATTAATATTCTCCATTGTGAGAGAATTAGAAAGTTATTAGAGAGAATGGAGTTTCCATGTCTGCAGTGATATACTGTTTCGGGTAATAAAAGCAATTTTCACTCATAAAATGATTGAAATCGAGAATATAAATGGACAAGGTACAGTTGGCCATTATTTAAGAGTAGAAAGGGTTGTGAAAGACCTTTCACGTAGATCCTGTAACTATTAATTAGGATATTTAATTAGGACGTATTTGTATGTAGCCTTCTTATCCTGAGTTATTAGCTAACGTGACCTGGGCAAAATGACTACGTTATACGTAAAATGACTACGCATATTCATATTTCGGTTATTAGAGGAGAAGCTCTAAATATGGACTATGTTTTAAATACGGGCTACGAGTGTATTGACTTTATATGGTACTACATTCTACTAAGAAACATTTGAATAATATCTTTTGAAGCGTGTATAAAACTTGTGATTGCACGACTTTATCATCATTTCCTGCGCCGATTCGATTGTTTTACGAAGTTTTCGAGCCAAAGAAAAAAGCTGTGTGTACCATTTTGCAACAGAAAATATTTTTTTCCTTTATTAGAAACACTTTTTTTGAAACTGCATTCTTTTCGAAACAATATTTAAGTTAAAGTGGGCATCTTGTGTGTGAATATATATATATATATATATATATATATATATATATATATATATA
>NW_022639629.1:512431-513308 GCF_010583005.1 Odontomachus brunneus | reverse complement strand
CACAATAATTATCGAGATATTAATTGTAGAAAACTTGTAAATGATCATACAGAATATGGTAAATGAGTTATAGTAACGACGATTGCCGTCATGTACTTATACTTTAGGTCAAATTGAATAAAAAAGTTCTCTACCATTTTCCAAATAATCACATAGATTTTTAATTATTAATTAAAGAAGATTATTGCACGATTTTGCGTGATAATGCACTCCTCTTCTTTAATTAATAATTAAAAATCTATGTGATTATTTGCAAAATGGTAGAGGACTTTTTTGTTCAATTTGACCTAAAGTATAAGTACACGACGGCAGTCGTCGCTATTATAATTCATTTATCATATCCTGCATGATTATTCACAAATTTTCTACAATTAATATCTCGATAATTATTGCGAATATCGCAAAACGGTATAGAACTTTTATGTTCACCTCAACCTGTTCTACATCCCCACAAAATGGCCGGAGGAAAGTGTGAGACACCCTGTATATATATATACCATATACAGGATGTCCCGCCACTACCGCATAATCTCTTAAGGACGGATTCCTGAGGTAATTTAAAGAAAAAAATCCTAATGCAAAAATGTCGAGGCTATAATACTTTTCAAATTATAAACAATAAAAGTTGACCAAAAATGTCGAGGCTATAATACTTTTCAAATTATAAATAATTAAAGTTGACCAATTATATTGGCTAAAGTACGCGCGCTCAGGTACGGTACAACATACAATGGTACAAGTGCATGCACATAAGTGAGAATTTGCATAAGATATAAAATTAGTTGTAAATCTCTGAAAGAAACGTCAAATGTGTGATAGCTTATTGACTCTCATAAATGTATTATATAATATTTTATTCATGACACTTTAACGAAAC
>NW_022639629.1:478537-512421 GCF_010583005.1 Odontomachus brunneus | reverse complement strand
GTTGACCAATTATATTGGCTAAAGTACGCGCGCTCAGGTACGGTACAACATACAATGGTACAAGTGCATGCACATAAGTGAGAATTTGCATAAGATATAAAATTAGTTGTAAATCTCTGAAAGAAACGTCAAATGTGTGATAGCTTATTGACTCTCATAAATGTATTATATAATATTTTATTCATGACACTTTAACGAAACTGTTATTATTTGCGATATGTTTATTTAAATGATAGAAAAGGTAGATTATTATTACATACGTTGTTGTATGTATGGAACTTCCGTATCAATGTTTGGAAAAGGGACGACATGTGCATGCACCTGTACTATTGTGTGTTGTACCGTATCTGAGCGCGCGTATTTTAGCCAGTAAAATTGGTCAACTTTAATCGTTTATAATTTGAAAACTATTATAGCCTCGCTATTTTTGCATTAGGATTTTTTTATTCAAATTACCTCAGGAATCCGTTCTTAAAAGATAATGCGGTAGACCTTATATATACATATAATATAATGTATATATACATTATATTATATAATAATATAATAATATAATATAATGTATGTATATATATATATACACACCATTTTGCAATAGAGGATATTTTTAAACAAGATACGAGTTTATACTATTTATTATAACAACGCGCGCTTGCCATGAGGAATTCAAATCGATCGTTAAGGTAGTTAGGTCAAAAACAGTGAAGTCACAGATCTTCTTGACACTTGTAGCAAACTTAATTTAGGTATTAATACGTACGTGTGTTAAATATGAGTTTAATTAACCGTATAGTTTTCGAGAAATTACCGCTTATAGTTTACTCTTTTTCTCGATATCTTACATAGCGCTGACGTACAAAAAGTAAACGTAAACGCGCATTTGTCAGTTGCAAATGACCTACAATAAGGATTACTACGAAAATTTGGGCAAAATTAATTGAATACTTACAGAAGTACCTATTTCAGTCTCAGCGAAATTTATTAGAGTATGATTAATTAGCAAAAATAAGTTTGGCTTTTGCTTTTTCGTTCGCGACCATGTTTTGCGGATGTAGCAATGTTGTACAGTTTGGCGTCGCATAGCGCTAATAGAGATGCGACATTGCCACGATCTATAGTTCCGCGACTAAACGCAATTCAGCGTTTACTGTTACTGTTTCTTTTTCTATCATTTCATTTATTTTATCGATTTTTACTATTCTGAGAGAACCAATAATATTTAAAAACTGTTTTTCACTTTCACTTAAAAGAATTCATCGGTTGTTGAATCTTTTATTTAAAATCTTGATTACCACAGTTGGGAAATAACTACCTTAATGCGTGATCGTATGAAAAAAATGTCTTACAAAGTCTCTTTGTCTCTTTCTTTCGCTCCAACCCCGACAGTCGTCCCTGTCGCACACGCAGCGCGAACGCGCAATAACTTCCACCTGTCCACGAGGGTCGTACGTGTTCCGGATGTTATACTAGCGGGAATAGTTTGCGATTTTATGGAACGGATGGATGCTCTCCCCGCTGCTGCTGACTGTGTGGACGCAGTATTATAATGTGGCGCGTGTGTCTCTACCTCTGTACCTCTCATCCGAGATATAAACTGCGCGCGTTCGTATGACCGATCTGACTCCGTGCGCGTATACACAGTTAAAGCGACGGAGAGATCCGCTTTCTTCCAGAATGCAGAATAATCTCGTCGCTCGGGCACGATGGGCCGCGATGAAAAATTCATCGGCCGCGAGAGCAGCCGGTCGGTTTGATTAAACGCAAAATCGCGAGATCGTGCTCGGGGCTCGTTCCCGACGTGCGATTAAAATCCAGTTTCATTATTTATGTCGGCTCGACCGTTACACCTCTGGCACATTCGCCGTATTGTTTTCCACGTAAATGCCGTATTCTCGGAAAACACTCGCTTAAACGGGTTGTGCACACCTTAAGCAGATGTTTGTCGCTCGAGTGCACTTCCGGGAACGTTCGATTCCATTTTGTAGAAAGGCTAAAGTGCACCTGGGGGACAGCAAACGATAAAAAAATCGTGTTTGTGCGTCGTTGGACGCGTATATATTTTTTCGAAAACAGACAGACGTTTACTTAACAAGATATCATGATCGAGTTGAAGAATCGCGATAAAACGTTATTCCGAAAAGATTTCATGTTTAATTCTCATAAAACACGCGTCAAAATATAAATAAATAAATATATATGTATATATATATATATATATATATATATATATATATATATATATATACATACACAGAATGTTCATTTTAACTTAGATATTATAATATTTCGAAAAGAGTGCATTTTCAAAAAAAATGTCTCCAACAAAAGTTGTAGAATATCGAGGAAAAAATAAAGATAGTAATTTTTTTGACATTTAAATAACTTTGAAAACTCCTGTCAAGGTCAACACTAATTTTTCAAGTGGAATTATATATTTTTTTAAACATAAATCAATTCTTTTAGTCATTCTGCGTATAAAAGTACTAAGATGACTAGAAACACATCAGTCAAAAGTCGAAATATTATTTCGGAAGAGCACCTGCGCTACGGATTTTGATTATACGTACATACATACATATATATATACATGTACATATATATAATATATATGTATATATCTGTGTGTAGAGAGAGAGAAAGAGAGAGAGAGAAATAGTTCTCCCTCATATTTTAGATACATTTGCACGAGCGCATACGCGTATACCATCAGCTATGACTAAAATATGGAGCGATCTTTGTGACTCACTCCATCCGGATGATATTTCGGCACGCCAGCCGGTGTGGTGTTGCTCCCGCAAAATTCGACCAGAACATCCTGGAGTTTCCGCGTGGAATCTGAAAAGCAATTAACCATTCGATAATTTGTTCGGTCGAGTACTATTGTTCTCAACTGCAATATCGAGGCGAAGCGACAATCAACGCGATACCACGGAAATTATCAAAATTCGAGTTCGATACAACGTCTACCGCTCTAAAATCGCACAGAATAAGATAACGATATTAATTATGGGTCATATAAGATTAGAGAGAAATTTTTATTTATTTACATAAATTTATCGACTGAACAGTAAAAGGAATTATTAACCTCTTCAGTGGTAATCTAAAACGATTGTGCGATCCCTCCCTCTCTCCTAAAGCGGCTTTTTGAAATAAGTATATCTAAATTAATTTTGTATCTAAATTTATTTCCTTTTTTTGTTTTATTGCTCTGTCTATTTCCTTTGAACATAATCTTGAAAAATAGAATACAAAATATATCTGATTTGTATTTGCTATATGAGTTTAAAAATACAATAATTTAAATAAAAAGGAACTTAATTTTTCGCACTACACTGTGGTGTGAATTTACACGATTGATTTCTTTAAAAACTGACTTTTTTCGGAACACATTCAAATATACATCAATTTTTTATTGTTATATTACTTTCTTATCGGCTTATATTATTATCGTTAACTTTTTGAGATCTTCTCTTTTTATTGAAAAAATAAAAAATTGAAATTGATCAATTCGCGCGCGCGGAGCTAAGTTATTAAGTTGGCAAAAATTGCTGGTAAATTTGTATATGTACACTTTTAGTGTTTTCGCCATGTGTGTGCTCGAAACGTTAATGTATTTTCCGACAATTTCCGACAATTTTCCGAGCATTAATCATTCAAAGCGTTAATACCAATATAAGCAACAAACATTATAGTTTTAAAGTATAATTATTAGACTTTAAATTAATTGATTCTAAATATTGAAAAAATAATTGAAAAAATTTATGCATAAGTTGTAGGTCAGCAAATTATTTCGCATCTCTAAATACGAATTATACGATATCTAATTGAATATTAATAATTTTTTATATAGAATTCACATTATTTTTTATACAGAATAATGTAATAATAAGATATACATAGCACAATTTATTGACAGTCTCATAAATCTCAAGAATCGGTAAAGCAAAAGTAATCTAATTTTTTTTAATATTAACAATATTAATAATGTTTGTGAATGTTTGTAATCTTAGAATATAATTGTAAAAGAACTAAAGAATATTATTATATATTATAAGAAGTCTTCTTCTCGTGTGTGTTCTTATATGATATGCTTTTTGATACATTAATAGATCAAGTTTGACCTAAAATTTGCTTAACTCATACATAATTGGAACCGTTACCTTAGTATTGGGAGTACAAATTAGTTCGGTCCGTTTTCAAAAGATGGCTCTGGCTGTTATGAATGTTTCATAGTGACAGCTGATTTCGGTGGTTTCAGAGAGGTTAGACATCTGTCAATAATATTCAGTTTATATCGCTTTGAGTTTCATACAAAACCCCTGTTTTTTACTGTGCTGAATATGTCAAATTTTGTGTTAACTAAGCAGCATTTGCGGGAGGTTTTAGTTTTCTGCTTTAATTAGAAGAAAAGTGCAGCTGAAGCGCATCGAATGCTTGTAGAAGTTTATGGTGACAATACTCCAACTGATAAATCATGTAGGGAATGGTTTCGACGTTTCAAGAATGGTGATTCCAGCGTTGAAGACAAGCCTCGCTCTGGACAGCCAAAAAAATTCGAAGACAAAGAATTGGAGGCATTACTCGATGATGATCCGAGTCAAACGCAAGAGGAGCTTGCAGAATCATTGAGAGTTGATTTGTTTGAACCGTGCATTACGAGAAAAACGGCCGGAATACGAGCAAAGACATGACAAAGTTATTCTTCAGCATGATAACGCTCGGCCTCATGTCGCAAAAGTCGTAAAAAATTATTTGGAAACGCTCAAGTGGGATATTTTACCGCACCCGCCGTATTCGCCGAACATTGCTCCTTCTGATTACTGGTTGTTCCGACGATTTGGCAGGTCACCGGTTCACTTCTTTAGCAGAAATCGAAAATTGGCTCCTAACTTGGATCGCCTCAAAAGACGAGACATTTTTTCGAGATGGAATTCGAAAATTACCTGAGAGGTGGGAAAAAGTAGTAGCCAGCGATGGACAATACTTTGATTAATCTGTTCATTCATTTTGTTCTGAAATAAATACATTTTTGACCACAAAAAAACGGACCGAACTAATTTGTACTCCCAATACTTAAAGGAAGATTCTGATTTAAATAGCCAAATATACACAAAGTAGAAGATTTTTATACGAATTCTTAAAAAAAGTGAATAAAGATATCAATGTATAAGGGTTTTAACCATTATTATTTATTATTGTTTTAAGTATAAAAATATTTTGTTATTTTAAAACATCGAAATTTCGTCGTCCAAGCTTTTTATACAAGACGCGATGTAGCTTTTAATTGATGAATAAAGTTATAACTCGTGTAATAATCTGACACACACACAAATGGAAAAAAAAAATTTTGAAAACCATATTAAATTTTCTGAATCTTTGTTATATACAGAATGTCGAAAAACAGAATGGCGGCACTTTGAAGTTCACAAGATATTTCTCCTTTTTCTCTCTTTTTCATTTAGTGTTCTGGAAGAAATATTAATTTTGAACATTTTCCAAAGGATTTTGGAAAGGATGAAAGATTCATCCTTCAGTAAATTTAAAATTTTCTTATTCTACTTGTTTCAAATTGTTACACGAGCTGTAATGTTGTCTACCAAGTAGAAGCATCCAGAGACCCAGCGTTCAATACAAAAAATTTGGACGGATTTTAATTTTCTAAAATAATTTTTTATACTTAAAACAACGATAAATAGCAAATCGAAATCTTATATTGATACCATTATCTATTTCTTGGAAATCCGTAAAAACCTCTTATTTTTAGTCTAGAATTTTTAAAGTAGAACTTTTTTTTTGTCTCTGAACGACAAGGTGTGGTAAACGGTGACTTCATTAGATATATGTTTTTCAGTACAACCTATTGAAACGTTGTGACATGTTTATGTCGAAGTTAAATACTAAAGAAATATTTTCTACATAATAAACATTTTTTTCCTTTAAACTGCTGTTTATTTACCCCTACAAATTTTAATACGCAGAAGGAAAAGAATAAACTCAAAGAACACTGGAGTCATATATGACCTCATATGAAACTCATATATAACGTCATTTTATCTTTTAAAGTCAAAGATGATATAAAATACAAAAGTGAGCCAAAAGTAAGTCACAGCAAAAATTTTGCTGAAAGAGAAAATCACGCATCGCTTTTTCACAAATAAATTTTTTTTCAAGAAACGAATATTAAAGCAAATAATTATTTCTTTGGAAGTCGTTCTGGTTGTATACTGTCCTGTATTGCGATGACACGCTACAGGCAACCTTTCGTTGTTCCTGGTAGATCAGATAACGCGAAGGGTAAGGAAAGGCAGGCGGTTGATCGGTCGTCTAAAATTCTACTGTTTGCAGGAGAAACTACGACGATAGATCAACTAATAATAGAAGGCCATTGGCCTAATCTACCGTGCCGACGTCATAATGCACTTAACGGACTGGATATTTTTGGGCGACTACTATTTTCGGGCCGATTGACGGCCATTGCGCGATGGATCGTATTCGGTCGGGCGGATGATTAACGCACCCGGCAGAAATTCACGTTTCCGCCTCGGTTTGTATCGGCAACGGTAGCTGGCCGCGTCGCGCTGCTGACAATTATTGAACGATTGTTTCACAACGGAATAATGTTTGCGCAAATAGCTAATTCGTAGGTGTTAGTTCTTACGAACTTTTCGTCGAGAATTGTAACTTTAAGTGTGTGATGCATCGGTCGATCTGGTCATGACTGTGAATTTGCATTAGTGTCCGGTATTGATTCATGAAAATTTTATTTGACTAAAATAATCGGCCTATTAATAATCACAATAAATCAATTGCCATATGTGCGATCATGAATAATTTAATCAGTTGACGAACTCAGTTATTAGTTAGTGTGTAATAAATCCAATCCAAATTTTATTAATAGTTGATTCAATCACACACATACACACACAATTGGTTAAGTTATTCGTGATTTTATATATGACGATTGACTGATTTGTCAATTATTTCAGTCAACTAACATTTTAATCGATCAATATTCAATACTGATCCGCATCCACTCGATAAATATCCGTAAATAATTAGAGGATCTCTGAGAGACAAATTCAGCTGAATCGTACGCTGATTTGCTTCACCGAATAATCTTCGATCCGCATGATGATAATCCGCGATTTAATTGTTCGTGTGTTAATCTCCAATTTGAAGAGTTCTTAAGTCAGAATTTTAGTTGTGTATTAACTTTGTTCCGCCCAATTTGAAGAGTAAAGAACCAAAGAGATGTAATACTATGCAATTCTTGCCACGTGTCGAAGTTTGAAGGATTTATTTTAGAATTATTTAATATTCGATTATCTCGACATTCTACCTACATTGCATTTTTATCTTTAATTTTAATCAACACTATCAATAATGTAGTTTACTTAAGGAGAGGTTAAAAAATGTTGATAACGTAGATGCGATCGTCAAAAAGATATGTCAGGTAAATATTAACATAATCACATTATTCTTTTTGTGTATTCTTCTTGCGCATATAGATCTTACATAAATAGATGCTGCTTTATTTTACCATATTTAATAGAAAATCTAACCATGCATATATAGAAATCTTTTTGCAAACTTTTTATAGAATTTAAAGCTTTTAAATTCAGTTTTATAAAAGTATAGAAATATTTTTTTGAAATTTTCATGAGCAGAGCAAATACTCGTTTGATATGTGCAAATTGCAAAATTTATGTATCAGGGAAATATTTACGCTGAACAACTCGAGATTTTAACTTTGAATTTTATTATCGTATTTGCCACATATTGCGCAATGTTCTGCTTCATGTTTGCACGTACTTTTATTTTGCAGAAGTATCTGTAATTCTATGCAACTGATATCACGTACAGAAAAAAGTCAGCATTTTGCCGGCAAAGTTTTCAGGTATGACATTTCCTAAATTGCGGGTAAAATATGCAGGTAAATAAGTAAATAATAAACAATCTAATAAAGATTAATGACTGACTAAATTAATGGACAAGTAAAATAACAGGATTTTCTTTTTTTGTAATTTCCTTATTATCATTTTGTTAGCGTTGGATATGTCAATATAATTACACAACACAACGTTTAAAATAAGACATAAGACGTCTTAAAGACCTCTTAAAGATATCTTAGAGACATCTAAAGATGTCTTAGAGACGTCTTATGTTCCGATGTCTTTACGACGTTTTTAAGACGTCTTTCAGACGTTTTATGTCCCGAATTTAGACGTTCTGTTGTGTAGAAATTTTAGAGATTTACAAGGAGTGGAAAATAAAGAGTTCTAATGGCAAAATTAGCAGGGTCTAATAGTGCTGCATAGTAATAGAAATTTAGTGTTTAGAAATTTATAGTGTTACAATAAATCTAAACAAATTTAAACAGAAGTAAGACGAAACCGTTCGCACATTTATATGGAATTCGCGGCCCAAAGATCATTAGACATTCAAATTAATATTTGCGAATATAGGTGGTTAAATAATAAAAGATTCATGGAGTTATAATTATATTCATGAAGCTATAATTATTTGTCGAATGACAACGGACGACTGATCTAAATCCGATGCGGATATATCTCTCTATTATCGATAAATTTATGCTGGCTTTCCTATCTAATATTCCGACTTCTAACACGTGATATTCGCGTGTTAGTCTCCAATTTAAGAAGAGCTCTTAAGTTGGAATTTTAGTTCTGCATTAACCTTTTTACCACCTTAAATTTAGATGGGTGTGAGGATTATTCGTTTGTTTTTCGTCCCTAGTATTTTTTTGTTCACATTTTTTTTTGTCTACTTTATTCAGTTTTTATAAAAGAAATGCGACTGACTTTAAAGCAATACTGCTAGGCTCGTTTTCGTAGAATACTCTTTTCTTCTAATTACATGCATGGAACTGCAAATGCTTTTACAGCGTGAAAGTATAAGCGATAATGAACATTATTTTTTTTTAAATAGCCTTGAAATAATTTATATACTTTCAAGTAATATTTCAAAGGTGTTTTCAAAATATTTTGTCTGTCTTGTAGGTGGTAAAAATATAGAATCAATAAGCACTCGTGGAAATGCTGACATTTGGCTTAAGGGATTGCATAACAGAATTTTGAAGGAAACAGTATATGAGATGAAAGATATGATAAACAATAAGGAGGTACAAATTCAACAAAACAATTAAGTAGATGTCAGTAGTTGGAAACTAAAAAGTAGCGTCGAAATCAACAAAAAATTATTTATTTACTATTAAAAGCGTCATATTTAGCTTCATGTGAAAAATTTGGCGCTCATACGCGTAAAATGTATAGTTTTCGGCATAGAGACGACTTTCAGGAACATTATGAGGCCATCCTGAGTGGATTTTAATAGATAGTTTAAACAAAAAGAGAATTCCAGTAATAAACGATCTGCTAGCGTTTGATGGGTCGTGTGGTAAAAAAGACCTGATTTTTAGTTCACTTATGTTCCAACAGAAAGCGCTATATCTTGAACTAACAAACACGATACGAGGACGGAGACGATCGTTAAAATGTTATATTTGATAAGCGCCAATATGTTCGCGCTACCATTGCGCCGCAGTATTTTTTTCATATATCGTCCCTTCACAGATGTTATGCAAATGTATGTGCTACGTTGTCATTTCAATTTTCTTACACATAGACGTTACGTAAATGTGAATATCACATTGCCGATATTCGCATTCTCTCCAAAATAGGTCTTTGCGGTTTTTCTGATGAATTATTCAAACCGCTGTACCAAACTTGTGTACTGGGTGCATCAAAAAAAAAGTTTTTTAGGGTAGAGTATTGTATGCACATGTGTAGTTTGCGAATATTGTTTAGAAGAATATGTTACCTAATAACCCAATAAAATATTTTTCATACGTACTTTCAACATGGAAAAGGGTTTTTAATTCGGCGCAAGTAGGAAGAAGTAATCTTTGCAGAAGAATTCGATGTTATGATAGTAACTGTTCCTTATTGTTTTCGTCTCATATTAGGCAATGCTGCGCTTCATTTTCGCACGTACTTTTACCATGCAAAAAGGATTTTAATTCGGCGCAGGTAGGAAGAAGTAATTTTTGCAGAAGGATTCAGTGTCATGCTAGTAACTGTTCCTTATCGTTTTCACCTCATATTGTAGAACGCTCCGCTTCATTTTTGCATATAATTTCACTATGCAAAAGGATTTTTAATTTAGTCCAAATAGCACGACGAAAGTTTTACAAAGGGAGTCGGTATCACGCCAACGACATTTTCTTACAAATATTACTTTGTGTTGACTTGACCAAATTGACCGTATGATAAAAGTACATGCAAAAATAAAATAGAGCATTTTTCATTCAGGGATGAAAATGTGGAACTATTGCTATTGTGACACTGATTTCCTTTTGTAAAAATTACAGCGCACTGACTGCTTCAATTTAAACGATTAACTTACCTGCTAAAATAAAATGAAACATTATTTAGTGTGTGAACGAAAATGATATCTCAAATTTTCATTGTAAATTATATAGAAACCTCGCGTGTTAGATAACATATTCTTAAAAACAATATTCGCAAATTACACTTATGTGTACAACACTCTTCTTTAAAAAAATTTTTTATTGCCATCTAGATTTCTTTTCCTCTTTGTTTGATATTGAGCAATGCTCCAATTTATTTTCGCACGCACATTTACTATGCAAAATGATATTTCATTCGGTCTATCCAGTACGACGTAATCTTTGCAGAAACAGGTCTGCATAATAATGGCGCTAAATATTTATCGTTTTCGTCTAAGCAATGCTTCACTTTACTTTTGCACGTGCGTTCACTATGCGAAGGAATTTTCAATTCGGTCCAGCCAATGCGAAGTAATTTTTGCAGATAAGAGTCTGTACCATAGTGCTTGTAATAACCTTATATTTTCGTCCAGTGGCGTAGCCAGGGGGGCTGAGGGGGCTGCAACTCTCCCTCAAAATTAATTTTCTGGGTTACGCTGTGTGAGAAAAATTTTTTCGAATGACCTTTTTTTGCTCGTCAAAAATAAAAAGTGTAACTCCATCCAACTTTTTTTTTATTACGCCACTGTTTTCGTCTCATACTAACCATTGTTTATGTAAACGTGAAACGGCATAATTAGCATTTCATATCCATAACATGTAAAATTTACGACCCCATACAGCACAGAACGTTGAAAAAACGTTGAAGAGATGTTGCAACGTTGAAGATAGAAGTGCAGATGTTTTTTCTACATAGAATATATGTTGATTTTTCTATATTAATTACAAGATATTGCTGCAATGTTGAATATATATTGAACAAAAAGTACAATTTTTTGCAACAATATTTGAGGAGCATTGAAAATTATATTATTGATAATATTAAGGAAAAATTTGTTATTATATAATAATATTAATAAAATTAATTATTATTAAATTTTATTATATTAATATATATGTATTATACATATTATATTACAATATGCCATCATATATATTTTTCTTATTATTTATATGTAACATTGAAATGTGTTTAAGCAATTTTACGCAAACTCTGAATATTCTTTTATTTCATAATATTCTCTATTATATAGAATCTGACGCAAGCTATATCGATAACAAAAAATGCATAAAAAACATTAAACTGGAAGAAATGGTCGAAGTCATTTTGCAAATAATTACATAAACTTTAGAGATATTAAATAAAATAGATAGGCGAATCAACGCGTGTATTTGCTAGATACGTTATAATATACTGTGAACACTGTAAGTATACATTTTATAAGCATAAATTGTAAGAACATCGTTGAAGTCATTGGAATCACCGCGTGCCGCTCGATCGTCAGGTTAAGCAACGCAGTGAGGATGGATGGATGGGTGGCTGGCATACCCCTTCGGATTCGAAATTATCGAGGGAGAGAAAGTTTTAGAGTGTGTTTTGACAATCTTCGGTTTCTAGCAGTTATAAAACATGAGAAAATTAGGAATTAGTTTTTTATTATGAAACAGTAATAATAAATAAGACGTTGGAATATCAAGGAAAAATCAACAATCACGGACATTTTTACATTATATCAAGGTTTCTGCAAAGTTGATT
Source organism: Odontomachus brunneus (assembly GCF_010583005.1). Taxonomy (NCBI): domain Eukaryota; kingdom Metazoa; phylum Arthropoda; class Insecta; order Hymenoptera; family Formicidae; genus Odontomachus; species Odontomachus brunneus. Next base: position 500,356 of record NW_022639629.1, on the reverse strand, counting down.
CAATATTTCTCAATGTTGTTGCAATATTGACATTGCTGCAATTCAACATTTTTCAACATTACTGTGCTGTATGGGGACATATGTATTTAGAAACTATTTTGCGCGATAAGAATACTTCTGATACTAAATTGATGTATTTAGGAGGAAGTTGATCACAATTTCATATTTATATCACATTTATAAAGGAAGTGTATATATTATATATTATAACACTTGTAACAATTTTTTTAAACATCATTTATATACAAAATTCATCTTTGCGAAAGTATTGATTTATTATGGTACACTTTGTATACTAACAGATTAGAAGAATCTGTCAAAAAATCGTCAAAGACATAATTCGGAGAGAATATCGACAGCGTTACATTCACATTTATGTGTAGGAAAGTTAAACTGGCACACATATTTGCATAAATACATACAAAACATGTGAAATAATATCATGTCAGCGCCTGTTTGATAGCGATCGTCTTTATTCCATAAATTTATATACTATATATATAAATTCAATAACGTCGATAAATAATAATAACGTTTTTTATGATCGTTTTCGACGATTGCTCTACGTTATCGACGCTTAGCGAGTTTATCATCGACTCCAGCATCGCCAAACGCCACAAAGCGACTTTCTTATTAAATATCATAAATAGATCACACAGAAATTGTGTCTTTGCTATCTATATTGATCAAATATATATATAAAACATACATGATGTCGCAGCGTTTGCTAGTCACTTATCCATCCTAACTAATTTCTCGTATCTAGATAATTTTTTACTGTAACTGCAAAAATATTTTGTTGAATGCTCGGAATGCTTGCAATGAAGTCATGAGTTCTTTTCCCTTTTCGATGTTCCACGCACACGTCCGCGTCCACTGTATATCCCGAGTAAAAAGATTGCTGGGATGATGGCAGCAGCATCACGGTAATTCCCGTGAATTTGTCGACGAGTAGACGACGATATATTCTGACGGTAGGACAAAGTGCAGCATTCGTACGATGAATTAGTGTTTTCCCCTGCATGAAATGAACGTCGCGCGAGATTCTCAGGAGATGTGTTTAGACGTTACTGTGCACACACATTCTCGCGCCTCGTGTTAGTCAGACATAAAATACTAGAACGGTGACGGCGACGGAGATGATATCGTCGACAACGACGACGATACACACCTGTGCGTCGTCACGTTCGCGCCGGAGGCGTTATAACGCGGACAATTCGAGCCGTCCTCGCTTCCCGGCGGGCAAATCGCGCGGAAACATGCGGCGCGATATGAATTTCCACGTTTGAATTTAGAGTCGCACATTGGTCAGAATTACAGAACAAACGCGGTTTTATGCGCGCGTGTTTACTTTAATTCTTTTTATCGCCGCGGAGCTTCGTAATCATTTTTTAACGCTAATCTAGGATCACGCGATTGTGCGTGAATATGTAAACGCATACTGGATATCTAAAAAAAAAAAATCAAACAAAAATAGAAGACGAAAATTTTGCGAAAATATTTGTGAAAATATTTGTGAAAATATTTGCGAAAATATCCACGAAGTTTTGGAACGCGGAGGATTGTCGTGAACCGCAATGTGTAACATTTTATTTTATTATATTTTATTATATTTTATTACATTTTATTACATTTCATTCCGCGGAAATTTACGCTCTCTCACTCCCTAATACGCCGTTTTTTAGTGGCTCTGAAAACGAAGTAACATCGTGACTATCATGATTGCTTGTTAGTATTTTCTCTTCCAACTCTCCTAGTAGAAATTGAACTTCGTCGGTGTCTAGTCACGAGATAGTGAATTTGTGTCTGACACCACTACTAGCCAGTAATGTAACGTTCACTTCTCCCAGAAAAATAAACTAGCTTAAGCAAACGAAATTATTGTTATGATATGAAAAATCATAAGTAGTTGTTAGCCAGTAATGTCACGCTCAATTCTGCTTCTTTGAAATTTTTATGAAATTAACATATCTTCAATTTTTATTTTATTTAATTATTAATTTTGCTACACCAATTTTTTGAAACGATAGTGGCGATATAATAAGTAGATTATATATTTTATAATAGACAGCGCGCGGCATCTGCTTTATCATATTTAATATATAATGGCTAGACAACAAGCTACTTAACAAGCTTGATTTTATATTTCAGCGAATAATCAGCTAGCAACGAGTTAGTAACAAGCTAGAAATTGTTATATAGCCTGTATCAGCTAGATACTAGCTTTAGACTCAACCCGGCTAGTTATATTTCTACTCGGGTCGGCGGTAGTATTTACGTTTCCATTCGCTGCATTTTTTGATAATTCCGCGCAATTTGACTGATTCTAGCCGTTGGCATTCGTTTTTATCTCGCATAATAATAACAGCAATATTAATAAAGTAGAGAAAAACCAATAAAAACCATCGCAGATTGTTGCGAAATTTAAACTACTGCGGGAGGATGATAACGTTAACAGTGTCAAACGCACGCGCCGAGGAATTTCTCGGACTCATAACGTACGCGGAGAATTAATTTTCCACGTTAAAAGTGACCCTATAATCCCGATTATATTAATATCATCTTCTTTATTAATTGTACGATAACCATTCTTTGATTCTTTTCAAGTGCTGCGGAAAATATTACCTTAGACAGAAACATCTTGATACATACGTTATCTCGTTATTCTACCTACATTTTTATTTTCATTCTCTATTTTAATCAACACTATATTAATCATGCAACTTATTTAAGGGAATGTCAAAGTGAACGACAAGCTCCAAAAATTTCGATAACGTAGAAGTCAAAAAGACATGTCAGATAAATATTAATATCATAAATTACATTATTTAATTTAATAGAAAATACATACATTAATACACACGTTAACGTTACTGTTGTACACGTATATATAGAATATACGTTAACAGTTAATATATACGTTAATACATTATACGTTAACGCAATTCGCAGTTTAAATATTTCAAGAGTCGGCGAAATATTTGAATCATTCAGTGAAACATAAAGTCTCTTTGTTCTTTTTCGTTTAACTATTGTACTTTTACAGAATTTAAAGAGCTTATTCATTTAATTAAAAAAATGTTTAAAATTGTACAAGAATTTAACGTAACATTTATTGCAATAAAGCATATTCTCAGTTAAAGTTTTATGCGATGAAACATTATTAGAACATTATTATATTATCATTATTATATGCAGGATATCCCAGAATAACTTTCGAAGCTTTTATGAAAGCATAGTACAAATTAAGGCAAACATAAAAATCCTAGGTTATTTTACGATCTTCGCAATAATTATCGAGCTATTAACTAAAGAAAATTTGTGAATAATCACGCGAGTAGATGAGCTACTGGCGACATCTGCCGTCGTGTGCTTGTACATCAGATCAAACTGAACAAAAAAGTCCTGTATTTTTTTCCTAATAGTTTTGTAGATTTTTAGTTATTAATTAGATAGCTATTAGAGATAGATAGATAGGTATTAATTAAATATTAATTAGATATTAATGTATTATTGCAAGCAACCACTCGCTAATTTTTTTAAATTAATAGTTGAAAATGTATAAAATTATTAGGAAAATGGTACAGGAATGTTGTTTTTGTTCAGTTTAACCTAATATATAAGTACACAATGATAGACATCACCACTAAAGCTTATTTACCATATCTCGCGTGATCATTCACAAATCTTCTTTAATTAATATCTCGATAATTATTGCGAATATTGCAAAACAGTATAAGATTTTTATGTTTACCTCAATTCGTACTATACTTTCACGAGAGCTTTGAAGGTTGTTCTACGAAGCTTCGTATATATAGAAATATTATTAACCTTCTGAAATAAGATTTCATACCAATATTTACGATAGTCTTTATTGGTTTCCCTCTTTACTTTAATAGATTATATATCTCAACTCAAGAAGAGGTTTTGCTGGTCGAAGTCAGTTAAAATTTATCACTTTTTTATATCTATTAGAAAATTGTCTGTAGTACGTAGAATTTACAGCAACAGTATTCTAGCAATATTTTGCAGGCAGATTTAAATCCCGTTATCAATCATTAATTTGGATAGGTGCCACAGAGAGATTTTCTTGTTAAATTCTACAAATAGTTTAGAGATATGTATTCTGTCTCTCCAGATATATATTCTGTCATTTATATTGATTAAGTAAGAAAATATTTGTGATATCACAGTGTTTGTTATTCATTTATTCATTTTAGCTAATTTCTTATATCTACTAGGTGTGTAAATTAATTCAGTGCTTTTACCTTTAATCAATCATAACTCCGATTTAAATTCAAATATCTTTCCGTCACTTAATGAATTTTGAAGTGCCAATTTTTAATATCCGCTTGGCGAAGCTAACAACATAATCTCATTAAACAGTAACGAATTGTTTCCAACAAGCAGCATATCAAGATACTTCTTTTTGCATTCTTTTTACTTTCCAATTGAAAAAAAATGATGCTGAGATTACAAATATGATTTGTTCAGCTTTCAGGGGGAAAAGGTTATAACGCATAAAACTTGTAAAAAATGATACTAGAAGTTTTGGAGTGGTGATTTTTGTTTTCCCACGATGAAAAACGTCGGCACCGGCGTCGGCGCGCCGAAAAAATTTGTAGAGGAGGATTGTTGAGTGAAAATCCCGCTTAAATTCAAAATGATTTTGCGTTACAATTCGGGCTAACTCGCTAACTCATTTTCGTTTGCTTATATAAACTGGGAAAAATTCAAAAACTTGATCCATGAATTCCGCACAAGTTCGAAGAGCAAGCAGAGGAGGTTCGACACAGCGATGTCCTTGCTAACAAGGTACAAAATAAACAATTTTTGTACAAAATAATTACTGGCGATGAAACGTGGGTTTTATACGACCTAAAAAGAAAAAATTATGAGTTGGCCCTGGTAAACTATTGACATCGATCGTGAAACCCAGTATTCACGCAAAAAAAGTTTTATACTCTATTTGATGGGATATGAAGGGCGTAATATATTATTAGTTGCTATAAACTGGTCAAACAATTAATGTTGAGTATTACCAAGAACAACTCATTCGTTTGAGTGACGAAATAGAGAGAAAAAGATCGTATATTGGTCATGGAATAAGTTGAAGCACGATAACTTGTCGCAAAAGGATAAAAGACACTATTTATTCGCTGATTTACAAAGTTCTGCCTCATGCGGCTTATTCATCGGACCTAACTCTTTCGGATTATTATCTATTCTCTGATTGCTCCAACACCATCAGATTAATAAAAAAACATGGAAGGAGTCAGACAATGCATCGACGATTTCATTGACTTAAAACCGCCGTCTTTTTTTCGAGAAGGGATTCGTCAGCTGCCCGATAGATAGATAAAAGTATTAGAAAATGATGGTGAATATTTCGAACAGTGATATGTTTATTAGTCCTTTGTAAATAAAAAACAAATAAAACCCAATTTCTTAAAAAAATGCGGATTAATTTGTGCACCTAACAGATAATTCTCGCTGCAAGACCATTTGTTTGAATACAGAGTCTATAGAAATATACTTCATTTGAATGATAATAATAGTAATCAAGACGCGAAAACGAGGCTCTTTATCTTCGTTTCATTCCGGTAAGATTTAATTGAGTATCACACATAATTAGAGATGCTTAGAAATCTAATGGAACTTAACTGCCGCTTATCTCAGCGAGGATATGCGGATACCATGACAACTATGGACGATCAAGGTTAAGGATTCATCCATCGTAAGAAACGTACCGCTTCAACTCATCTGCGAGCGAAACCGTGTAATTACGCAAAATGTTAGTTTCTACTGGCCGGAGAAGCGCCAGGAGGACTTTTTACCGCGCTCGAGTAGTTCATTGGTCGTTACAGGTATAATGGTGTGGCGATTTGCCCGAGTGCACTCACGTATACATGTTTAATCCGCTACGTGTTCATTCCGAGAATCAAATAAAAATTATCGTACTTAATGATAAACGTAATGATCGTACGTAATGAGATTATGAATTTTTTATCGGCAAAATTAACACGTTGACACCGCGACAGATACCGATGATTGGCCATCAACTGTGATGATGTACCACCATATCTCATTAAATTACGCATAAAACAGACCCGGTCAGTTCAGGTCGTTTTGTGAGCAATGAAATACAATTTTCTTTAAGTCACACATAAAATAAAACTTGACAAAAGTGGAAGAAACCGGACCAGACAACACGTTTTCCAGGATTTCGAAATTACGACTTTTGAAACAACTAATTGTTGTGGCTTCGACTACATGATAGAGACAACCATGATAGAGACAACCTTCTTCTATGTTTTTATGTCTATCACGATCTTGTAAATTGTATATGTTTTTCTGTAATAAAGAAATATGAATTGAAATATGAACATGTTGCAACATGACCAGCTTGTCTTATCCTAGATCAAATTGGTTAACAAATGGGGAAAGGGAGGAAGGAGGAAGGTAAAAAAGTTATATATATGAACATGTATCCTGATTAATAGTTCAGGAATCTTTACGAGGGGTCTTTACAGCCTTATCGACTTTATATAGCTCTTAACCTTTTAAGTCACGATTTTTTTTGCACAATTTTCCTTTGTTCAATCGATATCTTTTGGGGGTTTTTGGGGTCGCTAATTACAAATTTGAAGTCAGTTTTTGAAAATTCAAGATAGCGAATCCAATATGGCGGACAATAATTTTAAAACTCTCTCGATTTCCGTGAAAATTGGTATCCGAAGGTTTTTGACGTCGCTAATCACCAACATTTCGAAATCACTTTTTTGAAGTTCAAGCTATTCACAGACTCACTTCACTCATTTATGGAAAGAAATATAACTTATCTCGATTGTTAGTATTTTAGCTCGCCATATTGAGTTCGTCATCTTAAATTTTGAAATTTTTAAAATTGTATCATCATCTACAGCTTAAAAAGCATCAACCAAGCCATTTTTTCTATAGGTTCATTTTGCAATATTTTTGGTAAGTGAATTAAAAAAAATACCATTTTTTAATTTCTTTATGAATAATTAAATTTGTAGAATTTGAAAAATTTAATATTCTATGCGGATGATTTTGTTCGAGGAACCTCTAAGCTTCACAATAAATCCATATTTACCGCCTCAAAGTCTCTACAAATTAGTTTAAATTCGTAAAAACTACTCTAAAAAAGGTATATCATATATGATACATTATGATTTAAAAGGTTAAATAGTGACCAATTTTACCTCGTCTTTGCTCACGCCCATATACTCAATTTCAATCATTTTATGAATGATAATTGTTGCAATTTTATTGTTACTTGAAACAGTATGAAATAATATATCATACACTCGAAAGCGAGAGACTTCATTCTAACTAGTAATACGTCACTACATTAAGTTTATTTATTCACAGAAAAACAATCTGCACACAGAAAAACATTTTTGTCTGGAAACTATCTTTATTTTTTATATAGTAATCTTCAAAATATGATTACATAACGTTAAACTAAGATAATTTACTTGCAAAAATATATTTTATATGAATGTATTAACAAAGAAAAATCTTCATATTATTTAGAATTTTCATTAATGGAAAGCACACTATATATATATTGAGCACACTATATATTGAGTTGAGAATATGATGGTTTTAAATGTCAGAAGAAGATATCATCATCAAAATAATCATATTGTACTTCTTACGAGACTATTATATTGTACAAATAAAATTATAATATTGTTGTATATCAGGACCTTAAAATTCTTCTAACAAAATTATATTAATATATCGTCACTTATATATGAAACAATGATTGTTAATTTGAATATATTAGTTTTAAGTAGACACTAATTTTTTTTTGTGCAATGAAGAATATTAATACCAAATTTTGAAACGTTCGAAAATGTATCCAGCAGTTCTTAAATCAGTTTTTTTTCTACTTTTATGACTGTAATATTATTTCGATTTTAATGCAATTCAGGAAAAATATTTGTATTCTAAAAGATATATTTTACGATTTCCACTGTTTCCACCGTTCTTTTCTTAATGAAATATAAACAAAGCACATAGTCGATGTGTCCTTTGCTGAAATCTGATTTATCCTGTATCATAAATACACAGATTAAATCTACAATCGGCTCTTATTATCCTTTGCTTTCACAGCCCTTGTATTTTGTATTTTTATTACTGTGTATGCCCGACGAGATTTTGATCCTAGAATTGAATAAATCTATCTTATATTACTTGATTTTAAACAAAAAACTGTAATCATTTATTTATGATAAAGTTAAAAACAAAAAATCAGAAAATTTTATTTCTTTCAAGCATATACACATATTTATTGTATATATGCATCAATGGAATATTGGATGTAGTGTAAAAATAATGTCGCGGCCAGCGAGTTATTCGAGGTATGTGTGGCGTAAAGTACAATCAATTGCACTTGTAAAATCTATTATTGATACGACCCAAATTCGATTCGGCCAATAGAGGTGAAATAGATACACGCCTACGGAATTACATTGATTCAAGATATTTTTGGCAATTCGTTCGTCAGTTGAGTTCTTGCACAATCAGCGGACATCCACGCGACGGTCAACGTGAGTTAAAAGAACGCAGCCTTGAAAAAATAACACGTGTTGTTACACGTGTGTTACGCGCACGTGCACCTTGTGAATATAAAAAGAGAGCTTTCGCATGAGCGCGAAAACTTTCCCGCGCGATGCTTTACACCTTGACGCGACGACGCATAATACCGTTATACCGGTTGTACGTTACGGTAATACGATTCGCGCGACAATGGTCGCCGGATGGCGCGTCGCGTTGTTTTTGACGTGATGGAATTTCGAAAGAACGCAATGGTTGTCACGGGAAATTCGTGTGTTCGCGTGTGTACGAGATACGCTGATGAATCCGCGTACACAGTGAGGGATTTGTCCAGCTATTGTGATACGACGTGATACAAAATCGGACGGAACGCGAAACTTTCGCGCGCGATTCGATACACTCGCGCGCTTAAGGGGATGCTGAAGATGAAAACTTTACCGACAGAATACTGACATTTTTTTTCAAAATTTACGTCGAATTGGTTACACAGAATTACAAATGCTTTTACGTAATAAAAGTACGTGCAAAAATAAATAGGAGCATTGCTCGATATGTGACGAAAACGAACAAAAAATTTTTAATGTAAAATCTAAAGCAATTAGCATAATATTTGTCTAATCCAAAAATTCCGCAGCTTGTATATATTGAAAGTGTGGATGCTCCAAACAAAAAAATTTGGAAGAGTATTGCTCTACCTTTGCGTTTGCATTTGCATTTGCTTAAAAATATCGAAAAAGTTGGCAGAAAGATTTCTACACATATATGGTTAAGTTTTCCGTTGAATATGGTAAAACAAAGCAACACACATGTAAGTTCATGTAAGTACATTCATGTAAGTTCTGTATATACAAGAAATACGAAAAGGATAGTGTGATTATGTTAGTGATAATCGTCTCTGCATTATCAACATTGTTCGAGTTCGTCATCAACTCCAGCATCCCCTTAATGCTCGCTTAATTAGCTCGTGCGGACAGCTCATTAAGCATAGGAACATATCTCGCAAAATCAGCGGGAATCTCGTAAACGCAACGTAATGACGCGCTGGGAGAAAGTAAACGAAATGAAAAGATAAAAGAGAAAAAATTGCAGCATGTGTTTCGCGAGAAATCCCGCGCCGTATTCTATACGAATTTTCGGAACGTGTTTTGCAACGGAACATGAGGAAAATGTAGCGAGCAGTTGGTTCCCTGCGTATCAACCGCTCTTCTCTTCTCTCCTCTCCTCTTCTCTCGTCCCGCAGCTTAATTTTCTTCGAAGCGCTCGCGAAATTAATAACAACGCTCGACGCGAGAATAAAGCGCGCGGGTTTTAAATTCCGTCCGGTGATAGATTAGTCAACGGAGGTTCGTTAAACTTTGTTAGCAACGTGAGTTGTTTTAGGATTTATAGCCTGTAAAAAATTCAGAAGCGACTCTCCATGAGCATTCTCTTTCTCTTTTACTCCATCGCGACTTACTCGACCCGTCGCGCTATTTTACACGTTTCGCCGTGTTTGCCGTGCCTTTTCTTCCTTTTGTTACTTACAAGCTGCCAAGTCCTGAAGTTGTTGGAATTCAGCTGGCGAAAGCTTATCCCAGTGAAAGGCCATCCTTACTTCTGGTCTATGTGTCCCTCAGGACGAGCGGCCAGATGTTCGATACTGAAATTCGTCACCTGTAAATCAAAAGATATCGTTGTCCGTGAAACACGATCGGTCTCGGCTCCGGGTTTTTATATTCATCATTTTCTCTCCTTTTCTCTTCACGTAACTGCGTTTTTATCGTTCAACGTAGCTACGTGTCGCGCAACCACGTCGTTTTTATATTGCATTCTTGTGTCAAACGTACATGTGTGTGTATATATATAGAATATTTCTTTACATTTAATCTACTCTTACTTTAATTTTCTAACCCACATAACACAACGTTTAAAATCAAGATATAAGATGTCTTAAAGACATCTTAAAGACATCTTAGAGACTTATATATTCCGTCATCTAAGATACGTCTTTAAAACGTTTTTTAGACGTCTTATATCCCGATTTTAGACGTTGTATGAGAAGTGTCTTGAAATAATTTCCACACATTTTTATTTTCGTATATTAGTTTTGGTGCGAAGGATTTGTAATTTCTCTATTAAATTTCCGTAGAAATTTTAGAGAGATTAAAGGAGCGTCACATTTTCTTTTTAAAAACTTTACTATCAAAATACTGACTCTTCTCTGCAAAGTTTACGTCATATTAGTTACACAGAATAACAAATGTTTTTACAGAATAAAAGTTCGTGCACAAATAAATTACAATATTGTTTGATATGTCAAGAAAACGATACAAAATTTAAAAATGTCACACCTCGAGCTGTAAGTTAGTGTAAATATTGAGTTAATCCATAAGTTTGTACGGATTTTTAAACAAAATTGAAATTAATTTTATTCTTGTTAAAAATAATGAATAATATTATATGCGCCATTTTGTTCAAACGATCTTTTGCCATCTTTCACGTAATTTCATAACTCGCCTCTTATAAAACTTTTGTGCTTTTCCGGCGAAGAAACGTTCCAAGTGATTCTTCACATCTTATAAGGAAGCGAAGTTTATACTGTCAAGGGAGTATTATAATGAGCAAAACAGATGATTATCGGGGGGACAATATCGGGTGAATATAATGGATGAGGCGGAACATCCCAGCCTTCTAACAATTTCCAAACTTTTAACAATTTTTATGAAAGTAAAGAAGCATATAATGTACCGGAAAAACTCATTGCTGCCTTTCATTTTCAATCCGCGACAAAAATTCTATTTCTTTAAACACTATCATTTAGATCACAAAAAATGCTCTGAGATGTCAACTATCAAAGCATATACATAGATGGCCAATTGTATAGAATTACTCTACTCGTATTCCCCTAATAGTAATATGACGAGTGCCAACTAGACAAAAATTCGTACAAATTTATGAATTAACCCAAAATTTATCTAATGGGAGAGTTTTGCATCTTGTATATACAGGATGTATTTGCTCCGTTTCATTTTCGGACATTTTCTGAGATATTTCTCATTTTATTTTGATATTTTTCAGTACAATATATAAAATATCTGCTAAGCATGATAAAATAAAGCAGCATATATTTATATAAAGTTTATAGATACGAGAAATACGAAAAGAGTGGCGTGATTATATTAACGTTTATTTAATATGATATTTTGATAATTGTTTTTACATTATCGATATTTTTAGAATCCATTCTAAAAATATCGTTATTCACTTTAAAAAGAAAATAAGAAGTCTTCATTAGATGTTTAAAAAAAAGGAAATGTTTAAAAACTCGGTATTGTGCATTTTGTTCGTAAAAATCATTAATCTTTCGAAATTAGATAGTTTCTATACTATATAAATAGGTTTTCGCGCAAGGTATATAACAAAATTAAGAATATTCAAGGCAAATAAGTACCAAACGCAAGTATTTTTACTGTTGAAATAATAATATATTTGACAGTGTTTTAATAGACGCGCGCTAAATAATTTTTAAAGTTTTTTTAAAACGTACGCAGTGAATTAAACTTCTACGTTAAAACGATCTTGACTCTTAATTTTTAATATTAATATTAATTAACTTAGCTCTCTCTCGTCTCTTATTAGGGAGATCGGAGTAGTTCCAAGGATATGTTGCTCATGTGTTCTTTTTTAGTATTTATCTTGAGAGGAATAGGGTACAAAATCGTGAAATGACCCTTTTAAAATATAAACACTTTTCCCTCACCCTGAGTTTTATTAAAATCGGAACAATATTACAGTTAAGATACAGAACAAATTTTATAATAGCAAAACAAATGTTCAAGCCTCTCGAAATTTTCTGCTAATATTCTTTATCACAACTGAATAAAATTAAGCAATGTGTTACTAGCTAGAATAAAATTTCTTGTAAGTGTATGATATGAAGTGTATGAACTGTTCCTACTAGTTGCCATTTTTATTCATAAAGTAATTGAAAGAAAATATAAGAGCGAACAAGATAAAGTTGGCCCATAATTAAGAGCCGACAGGAAGGCTGTGAAGATCTCTCGCAGAGATTCTAGAACTACTAATTAGGATACATATTTTATAATGTGACCTTCTTATTCTGCGCTACTGGGTAATTGAATCCGGTACCAGAGAAAGATGACTATGTCGCTGCATGTTTGTATCTTGGTTATTAGAAAATAAAATATAAAAGGGATGTAATATATTAATACAGAGAAGAAGATTGCCTCTGTCATGTTATGCATACAGTCAATCACAACAATCAGTTACCTGAGGAATTTTAACTTCGAAAATATAGGGCATCTAGTCCCAGTCTCCACTATTTTATGATGTTACACGTTATTTGAGTTCATTTTAAAATTGCGAATAATTATTCTTTCAACAGTAAAATACTCGCTCCAATATCAGCGTTTGGCTTTTATATTGTGTCTTTAATATTAATATCAATATTAAAAATTGGAAATCAGAATCGGTTTGACTAGAGCTGGGAACGTTACTTAAAAAAAAGTAACTCGTTACCGTTACTTGTTACTAATTTTAAAAAGTAACTCGTTACTGTTATCATTACTAAGAAAATAAAGTTCGTCATTTTTTCGTTACATTTTTATAATATTAAAATAAAATACGTAACTGATTTTAAAATAAAACATTATTGTTTTTAAGATTAAATTATTATTTTTATAGTAACCAGTTCATCTAAAAAGAACAAACTATTCAAAATCGCAATAATCTTGTCTCGGAGAACTAATATTTCAGAACTTGATTCTATCTTCTTATCTTTTATTATTCTTCACACAAAAACTATTGTTGGTACAAAAAAAGTCTTAAAAACTGTTAATAAATATACTTTTTTTTAGAGTGTAATACACACACACAACACACACACATTTGTTCCATTGTTTCTTAGAAAAAAATTAAACAACACTACATATACCTATTATTAAATTCATACAAAATTTTTAATAATTAAATTGCAAAATCCAACTTTGCACTACTAATTAGTTTTACATGAGCACAAAGCTTCCTTGCAACGCCAAATCACGCAGCTCTAGTTGAGCGAATTATCTTTCATGACGATCCACAGCCGTAATCTCGTTTGCAGTTGATTTACTATTTGCTAGTGCGGTTTATGCTAATACAGTCGACCCGTGATCCCCACGTGTGTATGTGTGTGTCCGTTGCGCGTCAGTCGTTCGTGCTAAAATTACAGATTTACGGTTGCTGCGGCCGCTTTTCTCTCGCCGTAACGCGCCTATGTGCGCAAGACAGCAGCAGTCCGCTGCAAACACGCGGCGCGCGGGTGGACACACGTCGCGCGTTTATGAAATTCGTAATATCCAATGGGAAACTCATTCGTTCCGCGCTTTGAAGCGCATTTTCCACGCCTGCTGCTCGGCAAAGCCACGCCGACCGAAACTTCATTCGCGCGGGGAAAGCGCCGGCCGCGATTATTCGCATTTACAATTAAATCGGATCCCTATTTCGAAAACCTCGCCGCGATTATTTGATCGTTGTGTATTTGTTATAGTCAGCTGTGAGTCGTGAATATTTACGGCAAATTTAACTTCCGGCTGCAGAGAAACGACACTCGATACATTTCGCGCATTAAAAAACGTTCTCTCTACAAAGAACCGACATTGATCGTTGGAATGACGAGATCAGTCGACGAGTAGAAAGGCTGTTGAGGTAATAAATAGATGAAATAGAAAATCTCGCTTTTAGAAATGTCTGAAAATAAGCGTAAATTTTCGAAGCCATTCCTCGATCAAATGATGAACGCGGATGTTCTCGCGTAACGTTCTTTTGTATTTTTCTCGAATTACGGGAGAATGTTTCAACTCTCATTCGGATTCTCTTTAGGGACTGAATAAGTTTATATTAAAAACGGTAATTATAACGTCGGTGCAAAGGATTTGTTATATTTGTCAAATAAAATGGAAGACAAAATTATCTAATTTCAAAGAATTAATAATTTTTATAAATAAAATATATATTATTAAGTTGATATTCTTTTAGAAATCTAATTAGACCTTTTTATTATTCTTTTAATATCCAAATTTCTTATGAGAATTCAACAGAAAAATGATAAATCTTTTATACAAAAATTTTTTGAACCTTTAAATTGATCGAACCTAATAACTAATAGAAATCGATTCGAGGCTATACAAAATCACAATCGCGTAGCCATTGACCGTTAAATATTTGTTAAATCTAATCTAATAAGGCGCATACAAAAATTTGTTAGCTTTTTAAGCTCAATTATCTTTTATTAATTGTGAAGAGACATGCGCTATGTCTAATTAAAATATCCACCATTACATTCTGTTATTTAGAAGATAACATCTTTAATTCTGTATCTGTAAAATGAGTCATCTTTGAAGCCAATGAAATCATCAACGATTCCATTAACTTTTACAAGCTTCTAATATTTATATGCAAATAATATTCCATGTTTTGTTTAATAATGTTATATATTATTAAACATATATATAATATTTTTAAATAACATTACTTAACCCTCCGTATACACACTTATATTTTGCCTACGTGCTATACACACTAGGGTCTCGAGGACCTCATCCATATTTGTTATTGTAACTCTATCAAAAATTGATATATTTTAATTCACTTTTTTTAATCTTTAGAGAATTGATTAAGGAACAAGTTTATAATGAATAAAAGTCGATAGAATTAAGGGGTTCCAAGATATACGGGTTAAAAAAGAAAAGAAACGCAACAAAATCTCGATTTAACACGTTTAGCAAAGTTGCGCTGGAGTCCTAGGGATATACGTAGAGTTAAATTAAAAAAAAATAATACTGCATTTCCTTTCATTTTCTTGAAGTACCAAAAAGTTAATCATAATTTTGTAGATATTTTCGTAAATATCTTAGAAAATAAAGGTCAGATAAAAAATGTTTTTAAACAAAAGTCGTTTGCTTCTTTACATAGAATAAAATTAATAAAAAAATGTATATTTCTGTTTAAAAAAGCAAAGTTGATCTCGACTTGACCTTGGCGGAGCCACGCAAGTGGTACCTTCTTATGTCCCTCATCGATTCATATAACTTTTGTCTGAAACATTTTTGTCTGCCGGTTTTAGTTTTCGAGATATTGGGTTGTATCATTTAAAATGGGACACTTTGTGTGTGTGTGTGTGTGTGTGTGTGTGTGTGTGTATATATATATATATATATAAAATTATACATATTTATTTTAATTTATATTTTATAATTATAATTATAATTTATATTTATTAATATTGATCCAAAAAATATGTATTTATATATATCCCAAAAATATATATTTATGCAGCGTCGATTACTCTCTATCCTATGGACTATCCTATGGACAGGACATAATAGAATGTATAATCAGTGAAAAAAAGTAACATTTTTCTTTAACGATTTTTCTTCATAATACATATATATTTTATAAAAAATTGAATTTTTTAAGTAATGCTGAAAAGGTAAATTCTCCTATTGTGGATATCGAATGAGTTTTAAAGCTTATTGAGGTGAAAATGTTAAGGTAAATGTTCCAGTTATTGAACCTGGTCCGAATGATTGAAAAGTTAATAATAATCTGTTTGAATTTAATATTTCTAAAAAAGAAAACCCTTAAAATTTTAGTTAAAAGATATTTTTTATATCAATTTCTAATATCATTTAATAGCTGTTCAATCATTGAGTCTGTATTATACGGTATAATTAGGACACGATTCGTTTTTCAGTTCAATGGCTAGCACAACCGGAGTATTAACTAATAACTAATTAAAATTATAATTTATATTTATTGTTTATTTTATTTCTTGTTATTTCTCGATCGTTCAAACAAACCAAGATTTTATGTAAAAAACTTTAGTTTTCTCAATAATTCTATTAATTATTTATTAACAAAAATGTAAAACTGATCATGCTTTCTTATTAGACCAGTCATTGGGATATGTGTCTTATAGCCTTTCTTCCGCAGACAACACAGGCACTCGGGCGCCGAGTGAGTCGATCGGAATTCTCGCTTGAACGCGCGTTTACGTAACGGAGACAACAAACATCCCCCGGCGGCGCAAAAAGATTGCTCTTACTTCTATTGTACGTGTCTGCTGTGACACAAGTCATGTGCTTGCTCTCCTTTTATCAGTTTATTTTATCTGAAACTCTCTCAAATTTTCGGGTGCGTGCAGCGGAACAGTCACTGCCATGCGCTTGATATAATGAAAATATATCGTAAGCGACTCGTACGCGCACTTCCGCACGCATTCATTTACGTAATGTAATTATATACGAAGTATCACGTGTACACTATGCATACATATCCTTGGCTTGTGATTATATGAGAATTCTCTTTCGTGTGGCGCGCTTCCTTTTGCGATTTTAGAGGATTATGTTACAAAGGAAAACATGACGCACAATGCGCTCTGACCATTTCGAATATTAATATACTCCGGTTCGTTCAAAAGGTTTACGGATTGAAAAACTCGCAACACGGCTGACGTTATCCTGACGCTGTCGAAGTATTTAATATCGATATCTCTATGCGATTTTATGAAAAACAGCTCCTTCCCTCTCTCCGCCTTCGTCACGTTTCCTTTTTTCATGTCGGAATATAACAAGAGGAAAATATGGAAATGTTTCTTATTGATATTGATGGGCTTTGAATGCGTTGTAAAGCATCAGGAAATAAAAGACACGTATTTATATATATATATATATGTATGTGTGTGTGTGTGTGTGTGTGTGTGTGTGTGTGTGTGTGTGTGTGTGTGTGTATTGTATATGTATTCTTATACACGTTTAGTTAAAATAACCTTGGAAGAAAATTCAGTAAGACTGTGTACGAATATCTTGGAAACCGTGAAACATATCCTGAAAAGAATGTGTTTGACACTTGTGACTATATTTATATGGTAAAGAAATTATGGTGAGGAGAATAATTTTTTTATATTAAATGTTATTATGTTAATGGTAGTAACTTCTTATATGGATATTGTTACTATTATTCATTTTTGTTAGAACGACAAGAAAATATAGTCGGTGCCGAAAATGACTACAATTTTAAAGAGATTAATCATTTTCCTCGCTCAGTGTATGATATAAACGTTTTAGACCAAGGTTTTATATATGATATCTGTTACTTTTTATAACTATATACTTAATTATGTAAATTTGTGATATTTGTTGTTTCTTATAACTATGTATTCCAATTTTTCATAATTTTATTTTTTAACATATCCATAACTCTGACATGGGATATTCGAAAAACTTAAACACAGTATTATGAAGCATATTAAAAGTCTTTAACTTTGTAAAGTCCGAAAGATTTTCTTATATACTTAACAGTTTTGAAAATATTTACTTATAAACAATTTTATCGAATTACTTTCAAGAGATTATTTAAACTCTTAAGGAAAAGTTCTGGCTTGTAACTAAAAAATAGGAGATTTTCACGAATTGTTTTAAAACAAATTAATAAAAATAACAATATAAAATTTTGACCATACCATTTATCATTGTTTTAAGTATAAAAAATTATTTTGTATTTGAAGAAAATCAAAATTTCGTAGCCCAGGTATTTTTTGTACTGATACTTGTGTTGTTATTGGACATTTCTAACTGGTTGATAACATTACAGCTCATATAGTAATCTGTGTGAAACATATGGAACAAAAAATGTAAAACCCATATTAAATTTGCTGGAGAATGAATCTTTGTTATGTGCAAAAACTTGAAACTTAACAAAATGACGGTAGTTGAATGTTACAAGTTATCTTCTCCTTTCCTTTTTATTCAGTATCATGGGAAAAGTATTAATTTTGGAAATTTTCCAAAAAATTTAAGTTTATCTTCTAGCAAATTTAATACAGGTTTTCGATTTTCTTATCCCAATTATTTTAAATTATCATACGAGATGTAATCTCCACTAGTTAAAGGCATCCGGCAACATTGCACAAAAACTTAGACAAAATTTGAATTTTTTTTATATTTAAAACAATGATAAATAGAATATGGTCAAAACCCTATATATATATATATATTGATATCTTTACTCATTTGTTTGGAAAAAATTTGTAAAAACATTGTATTTTCCGGTTATTTAAACTAGATCCTTCTTTTAAACGTGCGAGGAAACACTAATAAAAAATACATATCTTTCGCTTGTTCTACAATATTGAAATCGATGACAGACATTTTTATGCGTTTTATTGCAAGTACGATCGTCAGAATCCATCGTTGTGCATCGCGAAAAATCTCGGTGATCTACTTTCCCCGAACGAATGATTATTTGTTGAGCACGAGCATTGTGCACGAGGATTTAAACATAAGCCACGCGCGGATTGCGGACGGATAACGAAAGAAGTGAGAAAAATGAAAAAAGTAAGAGAGATAGGCAGACACAGAAAGAGATAGAGAGAGAGAGAGAGAGAGAGAGAGAGAGAGAGAGAGGGAGAGAGGGAGAGGGAGAGGGGGAAAGAGAGAGAGAGAGAGAGCCGCTTGAATAACAAGTGTATCGACAGGCGAATTAAAAGGATGTATCGGCGAATTATCCTCGTCATTTCGCGAAACTCCTAATCCGTCAGTAACGAGCTCAACGTGCCGCAACAAACGCACAATCGCGTTAATCCTGGCGGACGCTTTGCGCACCGCGACACTTCGACCGCGAGAATTCGCGAGAATCGCCTCCCTCGCGGATCCGATAATTTCGTCACGTCGATCGGTGCACGATACACACCGCGCTCTCGGGACTCGCGGCTTCTGTACGCATGCATGCGTCGGCCCGCATGCGCGCGCGTCGCGCGAAATGCAATTTCGTGGGTCCGATGGCTACTTCTGTGATTTACCGCGCCGTCGGTCGCGCACCGCTGTAATTAGTCCGCTACGCGGATCCGGATGACGGACAGCTCGAGACACGGCCTGGGAAATTCGACTGACTGAATAATCCTCCCTCGTGGAATAAATTCCGAGGGAGACACGCGACACAACGGCGTTCGAGGGATTCTTCCGCGCGGAAGGGCTCGCTGCGGCCTTTAGGTTGAAATAACCTAGTGAATAGCAGGCGCGTAGAAGGCTGCGAAACGGTTTCAGAGATAGATAGGTAGATGGATAAATGTGTTTACTGACGCTCAAGGACAAAACTCCCTAATAACGTTACAGAGAAGAAAAGAGTATATACAGGACAAAATTTATAATAAAAAGTAAAAGGAAAAAAGAATAGAAGATATAACTTACACTTTTTTTAAACCAGTATTGAAACATTTAGAAAACAATCGTTGCAGGAATTGGAAACAATTGCTGTTAAATATATCAAAATGAGTTATGAGAGTTCGTCCGCAAATACTGATAGAGTTTCTGTTGAAAAGTGTTTAGGACACTAATTTGTTTTAGATACAATTATAATGTAATAAATAAATAGAAACAGATAGATAGATAAATTCTTTTGTTGTTTGTTCATTCTAGAATCTTGTGCGCTTTAAGCGTGTTTAGAACAAAATAATTAACGGTTGTGTGAAAAATTCGATTATACCTCGATTTAACCTCGATTATAGAATTCGATAGTTCTGATTAAAATTCTAGTTTTCTTTTGACGCATATGGAAGAGTTTTTATGTTCATTAAAAGAGTTTTATGTTCATTAAAAGAATTCTGGTGATAGACATTACAAAACAGCAATAAAAGATAGACTATTACTTTCACATCCAATATCATGATCGAACAGATGAGTAGCTTATTTGACGTCTTTTGATGAATATTAGATTAGAATATTAGATTAGAGTCCCTGATAGAAAAAAATTTTTCATGATTTTTATTTTAAATTATTTTTTTTTTTATTAAAATAATTGTGGAAAATATAATATCAAGCTTGAATAGAGACTTCTGAGTGACTCATCTGATATCTTTTGACGAGTTTTAAAGTTCTCGATAAATAAAAAAATTAAATCCCTATAATTATTTAAGAAATCGTCATCAAAAGTTATACAACTATCATCAGCAGCAAATGTTTAACATCGAATAACTTCTTAATTATTAGTTGAATCATATTCGGTTATTATAATTTATTTTAGAACTTTTCGAGTTTTATGTAAAATTGCCATTAGAGAATTCCTAGAATTTAAAAAATGGTGGTTGACATTTAAAATTGAATAATTTGTTAATTACTAGTTGGATTGTCTTCCACCATATAATAATTTCTTTTAAAAATTTAGAAACTTTTGAAATATCATCCAAAACTACCAAAAGAATTCCTGAAAATTCTAAAAAAATTGCGATATGGATAATCATATTTCAAATATTGTATCATCGATATAAAATAACTCTAATTAATGATCGAATCTTCTTCAATCATAATATTTTGTCTTAGGACTCTTGGTTACTTACTTCAGGTTAATATTTTTTTCGGAAATTTCTCTTCAGTGTATTTTCTGAAGATGAACTTAAGATGATATCAACTCTAAAAAAGTAACACGAGTAACTTTTTTCCATATCTAAAATCGAAACAGGAATTAAGTTATATTAAATTAAATTAAATTATATTTAATTTATATTATAGGAATTCACGTTTTTCCTTTAATCGACTTATATACTTTTATGATATCAAACTGAAATAAAAACCCATTTTTCTTTCAACTATTGTATTGAATAAAGTAAAAAAAAAATGAACTTTTAAAATACTTTGAATATTTTGAAATAGTTTGAGTAATCGCTCGAGCATTATTTATGTAGTAATGAAGTATCTGAGTCTTGTCAATAGATTATACACGTAATCCTGTAGGTATAGATCAAATAGTCAATAAATCAGTATCTTATATGTACGTCATCATAACATACAATAAATATTATATTATTTATTTATTATAATTATTTTATTACATAATAAAATTACTTGGAGAGTCGACATATGTCTTGTTCAATTTTAATGTAAAATAAAGGAGAAAAAATATTGGAAAAACTTTGGATGTTTCTCATTTAGAATCGCACGTTGGAAACATTATACCTCTCAGAAGCAGAATTATAATTATTTTGCTTCTTACTTTCACGATGAGGTATTGGACGATAGTGATACTCGTAATAGAGAAAAGAGTAAAAGTGAAAATTCATATACAGGGAGACCGTGAAATTCAATCTTCCAGTCACAATGTTAGTTATTGCGCGGTGGGAACAATTTGTCAACCGTAAAGAGAAACGAGAGGTCAATGTGCGAATGCGCGCGACAATGCACTTTTTTCTCTCATCCTTCG
>NW_022639629.1:472396-478527 GCF_010583005.1 Odontomachus brunneus | reverse complement strand
AAACAAATAAACAAATAAATATGCAGGATAAAGTGAAAATTCTTTTAGTTTTTTGAAGTTGGTTAAAAAGAGAGAGATATGTATAATGTTTATCTCGTCATCGGAAATACGTTTGTCCTAGAGAAAGATCAGCCTGCGTATTTTCGCGTCGTGCCATAATTTGCATGATATATCGGCCCATATTTCTCTCGCGAATAGATTCATAGCGACCTTATTCCTTGTCGAATGCAAGAATCGCTTATCCGTGACGGTGTCCCGCGAGTAACGTCCTCGTGTTCAAGCCATCAACCATGAACGCGAGTGTGCAAATCCGTCGTTTAAAGCAACATGCGCATTAGCCGCGGATAGAAGACGATGCAAACGCGTTTCTACAGAAATATTGTTTGCAAATAATGCGTCCTGTCGACATAATTATTCCGCGGAAGACGCGCGGATATGCGACAGGATCGAGATGAATTATCGCGCGATAAATTCGAGAAGAAATGCCTGACCTCTAGTGCACACCGTTAGAATCTCGAGAATTTTTCAATGTAAATTCCGACTATGAAGGAGAGTACTCGTCGATATTACAGCCGGTATGAAACTGTCGCCTGTGCGTCGTACACCGTTGGGTCTTCGAATAAATGTTAACCCATTAGCACTCGACTTATCAAGCATTTCTTCTTGATGGAATAAAATCGCAGATTAATACGATTGTTTAACACTAACAGATTGACTGTCATGTTGGTCACTAGTGACCAGCACTATAATATTGCCGCTTCTCACTAATTTACGTATACGCTGATAAAAAAATCTATTTAATCTAAATAAATATATTTATTCAAATATGTTTTAGTTGCAATAAGAGGTTATTTATTAAATTGTAATAAACATTAATTCACTTTAAAAATATATATAATAAAATTGAAGAAAAATTTTATCCAACGTGAAATAATTTTAAAACAAATAACGAATAAATGTTATTAAGACACCGTTGCTCAAGTTGAATAACTTATTCTTAACAACTGAAAAATCTAATATATTTAAATTCAGGAAATAGCTTTAAACAAATATTTTTTCAAACTAATTATTAATTTACTTTACAACACATTACAACACATAGACAAAATGTAAGACGTTTATATTGATCGAAAAAGTGGTGTAGTGCCTAAAGCAACAGACTCATCATCTAAAGGTGCTTCACGGGTCTAAGTTCGAACCCCAGTGCCAGTGAGAATTTTTAAATGTGATGTAACATTGGAAACAACTTAGTCGTTCCTTATTAAGTATTATTCTTACACGAATTTTTAAAGAATTTAAAGAACTGTTCAATAAAGAAGAATAAAGAAAAATTCTCTGAAGTGAACAATTTTTTATTAAAATTTGATAAATAGTTATTCAATTTTAGTCATGCAATATTTAAAAATAATGTATAAAATAATTAAATAAGAAAATATTTTTTACAATTCCTTTTATGTGTATCAAATCTAATAAATAATTCATAAGTTTTCAAAAATATTTCATCCTGAATAATATTTCTTTTTAATTCAAATAAATACGCCATTGATACCATTTTAGAAAATCATTTATTAAAAACAAATTATTTTTTTTCAAATTGACTATATTTTTTATCAGTGTAAAACGCAATTGACTGTGTACAACCAATTAAATAGCCAATAGAGAGCCAGTGAAACGAGCTAATAAATTCATCGGAAATTGCATCTATCTATTGCATATTTGGTTGACTCAAACTTGAGTTGAGCATTAAAACAATATTGATCAACAGAGGTAATTTGTCACATGGAATGTCTGATATGTTTCTTACGTATTTTTATGCGTGTAATCCGAAAATGGACTCGAAATTTTTCCATCAACTGCAACTTTTTTGTGATAGCCATTCGAGATTTAATATATTGTATATGAGATATTCCACGAGATATTTCGACTTAGTTCTAAATCTTTTATATTGAAGTATTCTTAATATTAAGTAGTTTCCACCAAAATCGTTCCACTTAAACAATATATTTGTCCATAAAATTTATTAAGATTAATGCTTTTTATCCTTTTCTTCTCAATTTCTTCCCAAGACACAAAACATGACAAATCTGATATATTTTTTTATTTTTAAAAATATATACCCCGCCATGAATTAAATACAGCAAAAAATCATCAATTTTTTCATTTTAATTCTAGACATAGGTAAAATTTACCCAACTTTTCTCACATTACTGTTCTTATAAATGTATTCTGTTTTTGCAATTTAACTATAACTTTTTTTTAATTTTATTAAATTACACAAACATTAAAAAAGAAGCATTGAATTTTGACCATTTTTACAGAAGTTATGAACAAATAAAGATATGCTGAGTAAAATTTACTCATGTCCAGGATTTACGTAACTTTATGATATTTAAAGTTTTAGAATAGTTTTAGAACTTAAAAATTTACATCACTGAGAAATCCTGAGTGATAGAAAAAATATGTTCACATTTTTTTAATTTAGTGTAAAAACGTAGATCATATAATTTTATCAACAAAAAACTTATTATTTTTAAATAATAATCAGTGTGATCAGTAAAAATTATTGGGGTGTTAACTCATCATTGACGATCAGCATTTCACTTATGAGAGACACATTATTTCAATTAAATAAAATTGCAGATTGATATATAATTTTATTTTCATGCTTTTACCTAATTCCCAGATTATACTTGTGCTTTATAAAAAAAAATATATATATATTTATATATATATATTTTTTTTTTATAAAGCACAAGTATAATCTGGGAATTAGGTAAAAGCATGAAAATAAAATTATATATCAATCTGCAATTTTATTTAATTGAAATAATGTGTCTCTCATAAGTGAAATGCTGATCGTCAATGATGAGTTAACACCCCAATAATTTTTACTGATCACACTGATTATTATTTAAAAATAATAAGTTTTTTGTTGATAAAATTATATGATCTACGTTTTTACACTAAATTAAAAAAATGTGAACATATTTTTTCTATCACTCAGGATTTCTCAGTGATGTAAATTTTTAAGTTCTAAAACTATTCTAAAACTTTAAATATCATAAAGTTACGTAAATCCTGGACATGAGTAAATTTTACTCAGCATATCTTTATTTGTTCATAACTTCTGTAAAAATGGTCAAAATTCAATGCTTCTTTTTTAATGTTTGTGTAATTTAATAAAATTAAAAAAAAGTTATAGTTAAATTGCAAAAACAGAATACATTTATAAGAACAGTAATGTGAGAAAAGTTGGGTAAATTTTACCTATGTCTAGAATTAAAATGAAAAAATTGATGATTTTTTGCTGTATTTAATTCATGGCGGGGTATATATTTTTAAAAATAAAAAAATATATCAGATTTGTCATGTTTTGTGTCTTGGGAAGAAATTGAGAAGAAAAGGATAAAAAGCATTAATCTTAATAAATTTTATGGACAAATATATTGTTTAAGTGGAACGATTTTGGTGGAAACTACTTAATATTAAGAATACTTCAATATAAAAGATTTAGAACTAAGTCGAAATATCTCGTGGAATATCTCATATACAATATATTAAATCTCGAATGGCTATCACAAAAAAGTTGCAGTTGATGGAAAAATTTCGAGTCCATTTTCGGATTACACGCATAAAAATACGTAAGAAACATATCAGACATTCCATGTGACAAATTACCTCTGTTGATCAATATTGTTTTAATGCTCAACTCAAGTTTGAGTCAACCAAATATGCAATAGATAGATGCAATTTCCGATGAATTTATTAGCTCGTTTCACTGGCTCTCTATTGGCTATTTAATTGGTTGTACACAGTCAATTGCGTTTTACACTGATAAAAAATATAGTCAATTTGAAAAAAAATAATTTGTTTTTAATAAATGATTTTCTAAAATGGTATCAATGGCGTATTTATTTGAATTAAAAAG
The DNA here is from genome assembly GCF_010583005.1 of Odontomachus brunneus. Taxonomy (NCBI): domain Eukaryota; kingdom Metazoa; phylum Arthropoda; class Insecta; order Hymenoptera; family Formicidae; genus Odontomachus; species Odontomachus brunneus. Next base: position 474,599 of record NW_022639629.1, on the reverse strand, counting down.
AAATATTATTCAGGATGAAATATTTTTGAAAACTTATGAATTATTTATTAGATTTGATACACATAAAAGGAATTGTAAAAAATATTTTCTTATTTAATTATTTTATACATTATTTTTAAATATTGCATGACTAAAATTGAATAACTATTTATCAAATTTTAATAAAAAATTGTTCACTTCAGAGAATTTTTCTTTATTCTTCTTTATTGAACAGTTCTTTAAATTCTTTAAAAATTCGTGTAAGAATAATACTTAATAAGGAACGACTAAGTTGTTTCCAATGTTACATCACATTTAAAAATTCTCACTGGCACTGGGGTTCGAACTTAGACCCGTGAAGCACCTTTAGATGATGAGTCTGTTGCTTTAGGCACTACACCACTTTTTCGATCAATATAAACGTCTTACATTTTGTCTATGTGTTGTAATGTGTTGTAAAGTAAATTAATAATTAGTTTGAAAAAATATTTGTTTAAAGCTATTTCCTGAATTTAAATATATTAGATTTTTCAGTTGTTAAGAATAAGTTATTCAACTTGAGCAACGGTGTCTTAATAACATTTATTCGTTATTTGTTTTAAAATTATTTCACGTTGGATAAAATTTTTCTTCAATTTTATTATATATATTTTTAAAGTGAATTAATGTTTATTACAATTTAATAAATAACCTCTTATTGCAACTAAAACATATTTGAATAAATATATTTATTTAGATTAAATAGATTTTTTTATCAGCGTATACGTAAATTAGTGAGAAGCGGCAATATTATAGTGCTGGTCACTAGTGACCAACATGACAGTCAATCTGTTAGTGTTAAACAATCGTATTAATCTGCGATTTTATTCCATCAAGAAGAAATGCTTGATAAGTCGAGTGCTAATGGGTTAACATTTATTCGAAGACCCAACGGTGTACGACGCACAGGCGACAGTTTCATACCGGCTGTAATATCGACGAGTACTCTCCTTCATAGTCGGAATTTACATTGAAAAATTCTCGAGATTCTAACGGTGTGCACTAGAGGTCAGGCATTTCTTCTCGAATTTATCGCGCGATAATTCATCTCGATCCTGTCGCATATCCGCGCGTCTTCCGCGGAATAATTATGTCGACAGGACGCATTATTTGCAAACAATATTTCTGTAGAAACGCGTTTGCATCGTCTTCTATCCGCGGCTAATGCGCATGTTGCTTTAAACGACGGATTTGCACACTCGCGTTCATGGTTGATGGCTTGAACACGAGGACGTTACTCGCGGGACACCGTCACGGATAAGCGATTCTTGCATTCGACAAGGAATAAGGTCGCTATGAATCTATTCGCGAGAGAAATATGGGCCGATATATCATGCAAATTATGGCACGACGCGAAAATACGCAGGCTGATCTTTCTCTAGGACAAACGTATTTCCGATGACGAGATAAACATTATACATATCTCTCTCTTTTTAACCAACTTCAAAAAACTAAAAGAATTTTCACTTTATCCTGCATATTTATTTGTTTATTTGTTTGTACCCTTATAACTCGAAAACCTTTAGAGACATTGAAATGAAAGGTTTCGTAACTACATTGTTATCTACATGGCTCTTAGATTAATGCCATAACCCGGATTTGTATAGATAAACTGTAAATTGAGTGATTATGGAATCACTCAATCCATTATTTTCTTGAAAATCCGAGAACATCTTCAGAGACATCTTCAAAGACAAAATTTAATTTTTAACAAAAAAAAGCGTTCTTTAATCGACATAAAAAATTAGCTTTTAGTAAATAATTAAAAAGTACGAAATAAAAATTAAAAAAAATAATTCACTTCAGAAGTCTTGAAGGCCCTAAAAAATATGAAATAATTTTGCATTAATATTCCTACGCATCTACACATAGAAAAATATCACCCTGCTAAGAAAAGTGATTACTCAGTTTACTTTTCTTTTCTAAATACTGATCTATATAAAATAATAATCTGTTAAAGTAAGTAATTAAATAATGATTTATAAAAAATATTTTCTTGGTAAGTCTTAAAATATACTCATCACAAATTTAAGAAAAGCTTGTTATTATGTACTCAAAAGAAGAAAATTTATTCTCTTTATAAGAATATAAAATTTTATTCAAAAAAGTTGGTTTGACTCTAAGCAGTAAACAAGTAAACCAAGTTTTTATTTTAATTTAATATTCTTGATTTTATATACTTTAA
>NW_022639629.1:470447-472386 GCF_010583005.1 Odontomachus brunneus | reverse complement strand
GAGAGAGAGAGAGAGAGAGAGAGAGAGAGAGAGAGAGAGAGAGAGAGAGAGAGGAAAGTATTTTCCCATCTGTGAGTTGCTTTATAATCATCGCGGGATCGACGGAGTCGTTAAAACCGAACTTTACGTTTCCTAACGCGTCATATTACGAGTTTTGTAAACACAGGTATACCGGTGCACGAATAAGAGAAAAAAAAGAAAGAGGTATCTTTGTCTGGAAGTATGTACGTTATTATCTTGCATATATCACGCTCTTGTAATTAACGCACTAGAATGAGAATTAGCGAGATGAAAAGCTGACAAGGGAACATAGGTAACTCAGACATTCAGAAAATTCTAAAACATTGTGTGCTAATAGAATAGTTCATCCGTAACACAAAACTATTTTTTGTTCCTGCTAAATTACAATTTAGGGAGGTGAAATTACCTTTCGAAAAACATGACATTTTAATTTTTAACGAATATTTTCTAAAATACAAGACATATGAAAAAATGGTTCATGTAAAAGTTGTAGAGTATTTTATACTCTTTGCAACGGTGTATTCAGATTTTGCAAAAATGAAAAATTTTTGAACCTCTCTTTCCCCCACTCATTACTTTTATAAATTTTTAAGTTCTTGTTAAGACAAAAATAAGGAGCATCGAATGTCAAATTCATCCATATATAACACTAGAAAATTGTCGCGATTAAATTTTGGAGGAATCGAGATGATAACAGAGCTGTAGCGCTATATGATGTTATTACAATTAAGTTCTTATTCTCTTGCGGTATAAAAAAACATATACAAGAGGAAGTTATTGAATACAGCTAAATCAAAGAACGCTTATCTATAGCGCCGTCTACAGTCCCACCGAAATGAGACATCTTGTATAATATGTTGACATTACAAAACTCAAAGACTTCATTATTACATAAAAATCTCGAGCGATTACTCAAAGTGTTTCAAAATACTCAAAGTGTTTAAAGAATATTTTTTTTATTTTTTACTCTATTCAATAATAGTTGATAAAAAAATAAGTTTTTATCTCAGTTTGATATCATAAAAGTATATAAGCATAAAGATTAAAAAAAAAGATGAGTTCCTATAGTATTTCTATTTTAGACATAAATGTTGGGATAAGAATGTTTGTAAGAATGTTATGAACGGAACTCCCAATTGATATCGTAATAGGATAACCAATTATGGGACAAAAGGTGTGCTAATCAGAATCTATGCTGTATCTGGGAAAATCCTGAGAAATTTCTTTGCAGCGAGAACCTACTGTCTTTTTCCGATTACCTAACTCGTGTCTCCTGCACCCCGCCGTTATCCTCCTATCTGTATCTTGTCCGTGCTAAATTAACGAGGTGCTCTTCGCAATATGTTCCCCGGCGGATGTCATAAATTCCACGAAGATTCGCGCACGTTGTCGCACGCGTTTGCGGCTTAATTTCTCCTCTCTCATTTTTACAACCTACCTAGCTTCCTATCCACGCGAAATTGTGTTCCTCTCGCGAAAAGGGCGCGTGTACAACGCGGAACGCGACGACGCGCCTCGTGTTACAACGACGCTGGCGTCGCTTGCTACAGCAATGGATGAAACAGCCGCCGACGGGAGCTAGTTAAGTAAATTTATTACGCCCCACCAGCCGAATGAAATGCATAACCGTCGTCGGTTAACTGCGAACAGAACCACCGTACGTATATCCGCCCGAAGACGGACGCGACATGCGATAAATCGCTCGTCCGTATGCAACGTTGACCGTACAATGCGGTGAAATGTATCGCGCATTAATCCCGTTAAAGATCGTAATTACTCCGCAAATATTTTTAATTAATTAATCACTCTGCTGATTTTGAAAAAATCCCACAGTATTATTAGAACTATTTTATTAGAACTATTTTTATCTTGGATTATATATATATATATATATATATATATATATATATATATATAT